>NC_048303.1:73381110-73431790 GCF_013100865.1 Trachemys scripta elegans
TGCTCCTCCCCTGACTCTTCAGCTCTGTTTAAGAGCCAAGCTGCCCGAGCCAGCGCTACAGGCTTCTGTGCCGTCGGAGCAGAGCAGCTGGAGCCGGGGAGGAGAAGTGCCTGGCCGGCGGCCGGGGTCCAGAGGCAAGGGGGCTGCCCGAAGCCGGTAGCACTGGCTCGGGCAGCTTGGCTCTTAAACAGAGCCGAAGTCTGAGTCAGGGGAGGAGCAGAGCAGCCGCGGGGGAGGAAGTGCCCGTCCGTATTTTTCCCGGACATGTTCGGCTTTTTGGCAATTCCCCCCGGACAGGGGTTTGATTGCCGAAAAGCTGGACATGTCCGGGAAAAACCGGATGTATGGTAACCCTATCTAAACAGCACAGCTGCTGCATGGAGTTTATACTCCTGCTTACTCAGAAGGAGATTGTAACATCTCTTAATAATGAGGCCTTTGTAATTACAAAGAAAATATCTTTTTTATTAATTGATGGCAATGTTTCATGCAGATAAAAGTTAGAAAAACTTGTCTTTTTCTACAAAAGCCAAGAGAAAGAGGAAAACATCGAGGTTCAAATGTGGTTTGTGTAGATGGGATGTTATTTTCCATGAAGTTAATGAGACAGATGAGAGAGATCCATGAAACTTGGAAGTATGGGAATGAGGGCAGAACAGCTGTTCATGTTACTTGTCCTTATTTCTGTTTCTAGAGATGCTGGCCAAAATTTTCAAATATGGGAGCCTAAAATTTTGAACCTAAATCCATATTTATGCATCTAAAGAAGTGATCTAATATCTGGAGGTGTTGAGCATTGTCATCTCCAAAAGGAAGTTGGTCAGCACCTCCCAAAACCAGATCACTTCTTTAAATCCTTAAAGATTAATTTAGGAACCTAACTTTAGAAACTTAATTTTTAACATTTTGGATGTTGTCTTCTCATAATGCCTCCCTTAGAAATTTTCTTTTATTTTTCTTATTACTATTTTTAGAGAACTCAAGCCATATTGAAAGAAGCAATCATTTTTGGGCTGTAGTCCACGAAAGCTTATGCTCTAATAAATTTGTTAGTCTCTAAGGTGCCACAAGTACTCCTGTTCTTCTTTTTGCGGATACAGACTAACACGGCTGTTACTCTGAAACCTGTCATTTTTTTAAATTTGTTTTCCTGTATTTTGTGCTTCTGATAGACTGGTGTCTTTTGGTTTTTGTTATTTTGAGAATGTGGCAGGTGTAGATTTTATGCCTATGACTGATATCTTTTGACTTTGACGCTTCCAGTTAGCATTTGAAGAGACTGGTGTGTTTTATTATCTGCAATTCCAGCGACAGGCAGCAATAAAACATACAGCAGAGTTTTTCATTCATCTGTTGCCTGTCACTTCGGCCAACTGTGTGCACATTTTTCTTTGCTTTCAACAGTGATTCAGCATCAGAGCTGTTCATAATTTAAAACTACATGTTGAAATGTGGTGGTGGTACAATACTTAACATGATTTCATTTACATCTTTGCATTTAGTTACGCAGTACTTGCCTTTGTAGCTGAATCACCAAGGGTACGTCTACACTGCAATAAAAGACCCGTGGGTCAGCTGACTTGGGTTTGTGGGGCTTGGGCTGCAGGGCTAAAAATTGCTTTGTAGAGTTTCCAGCTTGGGCTGCAGACCCTGGGACCTGGCCCGAACCTGTCCACAGCAATTTTACAGCCCCACAGCCCAAGTCCCATAAGCCTGAATCAGCTGACCTGGGCCAGCTGCAGGTCTTTAATTGCTGTGTAGACGTACCTCAGGAGGGCAGTTACAAATTAATGTAATTTTCACTAAATCAGTTTTGTAGTCTTCAAAATTATAAAGAGTGCACCAGTCTCTGATAGGTCATACCTCTGATAGGGCATTCATTCCCACACCGTAGAATTGCTGAAATGACACTTGAATTGCACATCCTGTAGTGCAAAGTCATTATTTTAATATTTCAGCTGGTTTTGCTTCCAAGAAAATATGGCCTTATCATAAATACACTCACTGGAATCCTGACAAGCCATTTACATTTTCTTTTTTTCTAGGAGAAGATTGATATGTGTGTGTACCAAATTCTCAGCTGGCATAACTCCACTAAAGTCAACTGTGTTATGCCAGAAGAGAATTTGTTCCATCTATTTAATATGCCTTGTATTTTGGCTCTCTACCTTATTCATAAGAAAATGTTTTCCCTCTCTTCCCTCCTAACTCTCCACCACATTCACATTTTGTGGAACAAATCAGTCTTCATTTGTTCTTGGGTCAGAATCCTTACTCCCCACTAACATGGAGTTCATCTTGCACTCTTAGGCCAGGTCTACACTATGTATGACAGTCTGCCAGCATGCCTGTGTTGGTGAGGGGTATGAAGAGGTGATCTCTGACAGACATAGCTATGCTGGCAAAAACCCTTAGTATAGTTATAATGAGTCAACTGAGCTTATACCAGTATAGTTTATCTCACTCGGTGAGGGCTGGAATAAGTGCTTTGCTTGTATAGTAGAGTGGTATTCCTGTGCCAGGAAAGTGCTCCTAGTGTAAACCTGGCCTTAGTCACAAATGACAGGTGGCAGCAAGCAATTAGAAGTTATATAGTTTAGGCCCATTCCCCTGCTACTCTCTCTGCTGTTTATGCAACTTCCAGCGTTTCTTCTGCTTTGACAAAAGACCATCATGGAAATGAATGTTTATTCAAATTATTCTATTCCCTGAAATCCGCCCCTTCCTCCCTCCCCCCTCAAAAAAAAGAAAAAAAAAATCCTTAGTTTACCATAGTGGGGTCTTTCTCTCTTCACTGTGCCAGTCATCTTTTTCAGGACCTTCTCTCAGTAGAGGTTGGTTCCTTTCCAAGTATTGGGAGTAAGAATGAGACTGTCTGGCCCCTAACAACAGAATAGCACTTTGCAGACATTTCTTTATCCCACTCTGGGTTGCTCAGAAGTGGTTAACCTGACAAATCTTTTTGTGGGGTGCAGGGCTTTACTCAATTGATGTAATGACGCCTCCTTCCAAAATCAGATGATATGCTTGAACTGGCGATATCTGATGGGGGAGAGAGGAATGGAGATATTATCTAATAGCAGAGATAATTCATTCTATAATTACAAAGTGCAGACAGACATTTAAGTAAATAATACAGAGAGCCTGTACAAGTTAATTGCTTAAAAAGAAAGTGCCTAAAAACAACAATGTGCCTCCTGTCTTTTCCTCTGTCCTACCAATGAAAAGGAGACTTACGAGTCTTCCACTTTGGAAGCTGAGAGCCTAGACTGCTCCCAATATTTTATTGATGAAGGTTTTCCAAACCCACGAAAGGGTTTTAAAAAAAGCCCCTTCACTAGTCCGATCCTGAGTATTAAGAAAGGATCTGGGGAAACTTCCTATGCTGGAAGATGAAGAGAAGTTAGAGAAGGCACTACTGGTATATCCTACAGCATCACATAGTCTTTTAGATAACCTGGGCCTAGGCAATGGGACATCTTGGTTAAGAACCAAGTCCTTGATTCAGTGTTTGTGGGAAGCCAGTGTAGACAGCAGCGAACAAATTTAATGTTCTGAGTAGCCTGTATTGCTGAAGAGACATGATGCAGCATTCTGTACCAGAAGGAGTGTCCTAAGAGCAGAAAGCTTTGTGCCCGGGTGTATGGCATTGCTGTGATCCAACCAAGAAGTGACAAAGGCTTAAATAACTGAGGCCAGGTCGTCATCCACAAGGATGGGAAGGAGTCTCCTAGCCAACTAGAGATGACAGAAAGTATTACTTGCAGATGTTACTATGTGAGGTAATCCTTGCTTCAGGATATATAATAGAATCATCTGCAAAGAAACTGACTGCGGTGTGGAATAAGTGCAGTACTCTTGTACGTCTTGCTTGAAATAAACCCACAATACCTGTAGCTTCCAGTGTGCTCACCCAATGATTCTGAAGAAGTAAAAACACTTAAGGAAAAACTACGGTTAGCATAAGTTTGTTAGCATTCAGACTGTAGAATATTAACGAAGAAGGCTTGGAAATATATTATGTGCATCTAAGAGTATAACACAAGTGTTTATTTTGGGCATAACAAAGAAAAAATGCTGTTCCTTTAGAGGAGTGCTGGGATCTGAAAATATACTTTGTTTAAAGTTTTCAAAAATGATTCCGAAAGTAAAGCTCCTCAATTAATATTTAGATGCCTATATATTGATTTAGGAGTCTGACATTAGGCACTCCTTTTTAAAAAATCTTTCCCAGTTTGATTTTTGGTGCTGTCATAACCAGTTCCTGTGGATCCCAGAGTTGACTGCAATGAGGGAATTTCATGTTTTATTTTTGGAGGACCACATTAAAAATTAAATATACTGCCATCAAATAAGCCTTATTTTGTTTGTGTTGTCTTTAACACAAAGGAAGTTAGTTATTTTACCTTTCTCTCATACCATCACGTCAGCAAGTCAAAACAATCACCAACCCTTCCATTGTAGTTTCCAGGTCCAGAATGAATTGGGGAAGCATTTAAGCTCACGCCAAAGGATGCTTGGAACATTCATCCATAGATGCATCGATGATGCCGTCTTGAACACCTCTTAAGGTTCTAGTTCACACAGAACACCACTCTGATGCAGTCATCATTGTTTCAGTTAGACAGGGATGTGGAGCGGTGACACCCGCACTTTTTCTTGGCATACTGACATAGCACTCTAGCACTGCTCTTCCTCAGCTCAAACACAAGAAGAATTGCTGAACCACCTGTATGGTGATTTGGCCAGCAAAGTTCACCACACATGGAAAGGCAACAGGGAGAGCTATGGGCTGGTGGTGTAAGGGAGAACACAGTGGAGCAGTAATTTCCCCCTACACCTGATTGGGTTCTCTGCTCCTGGCTGTGTATGCTGGAGGTGATTGAAAAGCTGGATTAACCGCCAAATGGTTCCCCTGCCCCTGTTCCTGCACAGAGGAAAGAAGAGGAAGCCCATTTCCTCCCATTTTCATGGGGAAAGGAGAGCCATTCTTTCCTTCTAGACAATCACACAGCTACCCCTTGGCCAGAGAATGGCAGAAGGGAAAGGATAGAAAATGGGGGAAGAGGAAGAAAGAGAATCAGAGAGGAACTAAGGGAGAAATTAGAAGAGGAAAGGAGCAAAATATTGATGAGAAGGAAAACAAAGGAAAGATTGAAGGGCAGAGAGAAGATGGACAGATGAAAGAGAAAAACTAATGAAGAGGAAAAGAGGCAAAAAAAATGGTTTGAAGTGCAAGATGGAAGATGAGAATGAGAAGGAAAATTTAAAAAATGTACAAAATCAGTGTGTCAGAACAGATGCATCTTTAAGGTTAGTTCACTTTATTTATTCAAGTTTTTATATTTATTTTGTTTCACTAATGGAAAAAGGAGGGCTTATGTTCCAGGAGGAGAGAGAGAACCTTCTAGTCAACCACAAGCCTATTGGTTATGAAATCAGGTGGCGGGTTTAGTGGGTTAACCATAAAATCTATGAATTAAAGTAGATGTAATCACCAATTCACTATTGACTCTGCTCAAGCTAGTCTGGAGCTCACATGAGTCAGTTGTTCAAGTGCGGGAGACTGAAAATCCCTTCTTTCTACAAAGCATCTGTCTCTGCCACCTTTATCTTTTAAATACTCTAGTTCCACATGCAAGCTAAAAGAGCTAGGCACAACATTAGAGATGAAGGGCAGACCCCAGTGCAGACATCAAGTATTCTAATTACACTGATTAACAGAAGCAGAGAGGTAAGAGCACTGTAAATCCACTAAGGTGGTAAAGATTCTGGGATTTACTGATTTTTTTAAAATTGCTGTCTGCGCAGACTTCATTCAGAAGTGTCAAGAATGGACTTAACTAATGGAGTTCAAGTACTGGTTGAGCTCCTCCAGATTTCTGGGCACTGAAGTAAAAACAATTCCCTTGAAATATTTCTAAAGATGGCAGCAAAGCTAGCACTCTAATGGCCAGAAGATGCAATACTACGTAAAGTACTGCTTCCTGCTTTCCTTCATCTGTGAGAAGAGAGGATGGTACCATTACTGGAAGAAGTTCCTAAAATGCATCTTAATATCTTTTGTGAATTACATACATGAACCATTAGCCTGTGATGTTCATCTGCTGTGCACTGAATCACTTGGACCTGAGCTTTACTTGAGGGCTCTGATTTGATCAGAAGCCTATCATGATATATGTAGAATGTCCTTGATCCGCTTCCTCTCTAATAGAGGAAATTAATTGTTGTTTAGTTCAGCAGGATTTTAAACACATGATGAGAACACTGCACCTACATAAACTCTAGTAAAGGAATGCAAAGTTGGTGCAATTCAGAGTTTTTTGTTGAAAAAAACTGAGACCCCATTTTTATCAAAGTCCTTGACAGCCTAATCTAGAGAGTCTCCAAAAAGTCATCCAACTGTCCAAAGTGAGGAAAACAGGTGTAATGTAGATAAGTCAGATGGTCTGGAAGCAAAAGAGTACTTCTAACTACAGTGAGAGTACCCATACTCCACCCTGCTAGTTTCAGGGAATCCCATTCTGCATCATGGAGACACTAATTGGACCAGAGCAAATGTTTTTCTTATATTTGACTGCTGGAAATCTCCTAAACATTCCAAAAGTGCCCTAGTGGCACAGAAACTTGAAGTTTGTAAACAGCAAGGTCAGGTGATGTTTCTGGGGACTTGTTTAACGTGAGTGTCACAGTTGCAGGGTTAATCTGCTGCACATTTGACTCCTCTCTGGTCTCTCTAAGTACACCCCGCCCTGGTAGTAGGCCTCTTGCCTTCACCTGTTGTGGGGTGGAATCCCATGATTCTCCCACTCTCAGACCATGCCCAGGGCAACAGCACCCTGTGTATCAACCATAAATACTCAGCAGGCTTGACTGGGTTTGATGCCTGGAAGTCTTCCTTCAACTCTTTACAATAAGGGTAAATCTCATCTATGCAGGAGATGGCACTTTCTTGGGGTTTTGTTCTGAAACTGTGGAATGAACTCCCCGAGGAACTAAGGATAATCACAGATCTCACCACCACTCCAAGTGCAAGATGCACTTCTTTGATCTTGGTTTCTCTAACATGACTACCTATTAACATGTATATTAAAAAACAAGTTAACAAAATACAGAGCAAAATAAAAACACCTCCCACCTTACTAAAACAAGACACTCGACTGCACACATTTCTTCTCTTAGGGGGGGAAGGAGGGAGAGAACAAACACAGGACAATTGTTAATCACATCATTTAATGCACTACTGGAAAATGCTCAGATACTACATTGAACAGCACTGAGAATAGAATAGTTGTGGCCAACAAGAGAGTGTATCTGAAATCTGTGCAACTCACTTTCAGGGGTCTGCCTAGCTGGAATTGATTTTCATGAATTACGGTAACTGATTTGGAAAAAACTGATTTGGAAAAAACATTTATCTGAAGTTATGATGTTATTATTTATCTTGCTCATTATGTACTGAGTTTTAAGAAAAGCAAAATGCATACTGCTAAATGGGCAGAGAAATCTGGGTTGGAAATACTTGTAATCTGTTGCTTTGAAATGGGATACCTAATAAAATCAGCACAAGCATCAGAAAAATAGAATACCTCTATGCAATAAACATAATCTGATATTGGTTTCTGTACTGTTTGAAATAAACCCTGTCTGTCACTACTTCTGACAGACATAAGTGAAGATTGCTGTGTCATTGTAGAGTTGAGTATAGTAGGGCTTGAAAGAGGCAGAGTTGAGTAACTCTTTGAAAGGGCATTTCTTTAAATTTGAAGTTGTACTGGTTATTCATAAAGCCCCAAAGGAATGAACAAATGCTTGTTTTATATTCTATGTCACTTGCTCTGAAATAGTTCATTATTTTCAACAGACATTTAGATCAGTATGAAGATCATTATGAGAGTATTGCAAGATGCATACTTTTAGTATCTCTCATCAGATAGGGTTGCCAACTTTCTAATCGCACAAAACTGAACATCTCTGCCCCGTCCCTTGTCTGAGGCACCACCCCCGTTCACTCCATCCCTCCTCCCTCTGTCGCTCGCTGTCCCCCACCCTCACTCACTTTCACTGGACTGGAGGGCTCTGGCTGGGGATGTGCGCTCAAGGGTGGGGCCAGGGATGAGGGGTTTGGGGTGAAGGAGGGGACTCAGGACCGGGGTAGATGGTTGGGCTCCCAGGAAGCAGCCGCCAGGTCCCTGCAGCCCCTAAGTGCATGGGTGGCCAGAGAGGCTCCACAGGTGCCTCGTGCCCACAGGCGCTGCCCCCGCAGCTCCCATTGGTCATGTTTCCCGGCCAATGGGAGCTGCGGAGCCTGCGGCAGGGGCAGTGCGCGGAGCCTCCCTGGCTGCCCATGTGCCTAGGGGCTGCAAGGACCTGGCGCGTGCTTCCGGGAGCCATGTGGCGCTAGAGCAGGCAGGGAGCCTGCCTTAGCCCCGGGCCCCCGCTGTGTCACTGACCCAACTTTTAACAACCCAGTTGGCAGTGCCAACCGGAGCTGCCAGGATTCCTTTTCGACTGTGCATTCCAATCAAAAACCAGATGCCTGACAACCCTATTATCAGAGCAGTTTAACCACAGGAATAATTTGGAAATCCAAGAGTTCGGTGTCTGCCTCACCTGCTCAATTTGTAATGCAGAATTTAGAATTCTTACTCTAAAAGCACTTTGAGACCTATATATCTCAACTTATTCATTATTGTTGTTGTTTACATTTTTTCTAAGGATCTTGACAAAAAGGTGACAGCTGTGTCAATTGGGTTTTAAAAGGAAGGTATCTGTGCAACATTTGTGCTTTAGAAAAACAGCAAAAGTGTCAGATCTTATAGCATCTTAGTTTGGCTGTATTTCCATAGTCTGCATTACCTTGGCAAGGAGAAGCTTTGTAATTAGGAGAGACAAGTAAGTTATTTTTCAGGAAATGACAGAGATGTTCCTATGGGATTTATGAAGCATGTGTTTGAAAAAGATTGGTGAAAGTGAGTGGAAAAAAATCCTGAGTGCTGGCTCTTATATGCCAGCTACCTTTTTCATGCAGTAACAATGGTAGTTCTACAGGAGACTCCCTACTGTTTCCCGCTTAGTGAGAATTAATGTCTCTGGGATACGACAAGGAACATATATTGTTCTACCTCTTTCTCTCAAAGGCCATCTTTACAAAGATTGCCCCAGAGTCCTGTGGCTTTTGTACATAATCACTGCAGGTACCAGTCTGTTTTGTGGATGAGGAAGTTGATATTGGAAAAGAGCATGATACAAAGAATATCCATAATTATTTTATTATATTGTTGGTGTATAAGGTACTTTACAAAACACTTTTTAGACAGGTCCCTGCCTTAAAGAGATTACAGTCTAATTTGGTGTGAATACAAAATTATAGGCTGGTGTAGGAGTCTTAGATCAGTGACCTGAAAGTTAAATAAAAGAAATGGGTTTTAAGTTAAGATTTGAAGTAGAAGACACACTTGTGAATGTTTTAAATGCCAGAATATTTTAAAACATTCTTATCACAGAATTTCAGTCAGGGTAGCATTGTGATAATATGGATTTGTCAAGGGAATTTTAAAGACAACAAAGCCTTTTTGTTGGATTTAGAGTTAATGATAACAATTAATTTATTATATTGTTAGAAATAATAAGAATGTTCCTCCTGGTCAGTGTCCATTGATTGCTTCATAGAATTGGGAGCGATTTGAATACATTTATTTCCCATGAATTAACAGAACAGTTTTCTGTGATATACCTCCTTGTGTTTTGATTCTGGACCAAACAATATCATAATAAAAATATCTAATACAAATAATAAGTATATAACCCTCCCCACCCCCCCAAAAAACCCACAGCTGCTGTACCTGTGTGATTATTTATTTGTATTACTGTTGTGCCTAGGAGCCTCAGTTATGGACCAGGATCCATTGTATTGGGTGCTGTACCTATATGCAGCTACGTATATGCTAGAGCAGCCATGCAACTGCTGTTATTTATGCTTGTGATTGGCTCAGCCCCTGGTTTGCCCCAGGATCAGTTAAATGCAGTCTAGGTATAAAACCAACTCTGGTTCCACCTACACACCCTGGTCTTGCAGTGAGGCTAGCCCAACTGAACCTGAGAAAACGTGCCATTGTCTGAACATTAATGAAACACTAAACATGTGGAAATCCTATTAGTGCTTCATGGACCGTAGCTGCCATTTCAGTTGTTCTGGAATTTCTTCCATATGGCCATAACAAAGCTTTAAGGTTGAGCTGCTTGAGATCTGAATGCATTAGCTATTCCTCAGTCAAAAACTCTGTCAAGCATGCTGAGACTTTTAAAGGGATGTATTTATTTCTGTAAGTCATACATTAAATGGTATGGGTAAGCTCAGCCCTTATAGGAATATGACTTTTGTAAATTTCTCCTCAGTGCTTCTGGTTTTTGTATAACTCTCCTCATCTTGTACAAATTCTAAACCAGGATGCTACAAATCTGTCCCTCTACTGAAAGGTTGTTTGTACAAATTTATATAGTTTATAAAGTATTAAAATATATATTATACAATGCATATGAATGCATACAAACTAATTCTACTTAAAAATATTGTGCAATTTAGATATGTGTATAATACCTGTATATTTCCTCATCTTGGACAACTAAAATTTCTGTCTCGAACAGTGTATTTCCTTACACCAAAATTAAATAGAATTTGTTATGAAATAGTAACATTGTTAACGACCTGCTAACCCCTCCAATCTGTCCATGTCTCTTCCTGTTGTGTGGAAAAGGAGGTGTGTCTGGCCCAACAAGGGATAATATGTGAATAAAACTCATGTTCACTGGTACATAGTTAAGTGTGGTTTTGCATCTGGTTATCTCTGGTTCACTCGAATTGTAACAGCCAATGATTAACAATCATTTTAGCTTTTTATTAAAGATACAGGAAAAGAAAGAAAAACAGTTAACACTTCATATTTCAAATGGTTTAAGCAGGGGTGGCCAACCTGAGCCTGAGAAGGAGCCAGAATTTACCAATGTACATTGCCAAGGAGCCACAGTAATACATCAGCAGCACTCCGCCCCCGCTCCCAGTGTCTCCCGCCCACCGGCAGCCCCGGGTCAGCACCTCCCTGCACCTCCCAATCAGCTGTTTTGTGGCGTGCAGGAGGCTTGGAGGGGGAAGAGGGAGGAGCGAGGGCATCGCAGATTCAGAGGGGGGGAAAAGGGGTGGAGTGGGGGCAGGGCCTCTGGCAGAGGCAGGGGTTGAGCAGTGAGCACCCCCTGGCACATTGGAAAGTTGGCACCTGTAGCTCCAGCCCTGGAGTCGGTACATGTATAAGGAGCCGCATATTAACGTCTAAAGAGTGGCATGTGGCTCCAGAGCCACAGGTTGGCCACCCCTGGGTTTAAGTAAGATTAAGAATATACTTTATTCCCTTTCCTTTAGCTATAGACTGTTTGTATAGGGAAAAACTCTTGTTGGGCAGTTGGTATTAACTGTCCTTTTGGGGGGAAATTAAAGAAGTTAGTTGAGATGGTGTGCAGCTGTAGTTGCTGCTGTTTTGCTGTTGTAAAAGTCCAGTCCCATTTCCTTGAAGATAAAACAAGACAAACGCACACAAAATGGGACAGAAAAGAACATCAAAGATAGAAAATGGAGCTTCTGTCTCTGTTGCAATTAAAAGTCAGCACCATCACTGCTGGGGAAACATGGGTATAGTGTTTGGTCATACCGGCCTCTATGGGGCCTCTATGTCATGCTGTTTAGGGCAGTGGTTCTCAACCAGAGGTCCGGGGGCCTCAAGCAGGTTTTAGGGGGGCCTCCAAGCAAGGCCAGCATTAGACTCGCTGGGGCCCAGGACAGAAAGCCAAAGCCCCACCACATGGGACTGAAGTCCAGGTCCCTGAGCCCCGCCACCTGTGGCTGAAGCTGAAGCCTGAGCAATGTAGCTTCGTGTGGGTCCCCCGGCATACGGGGCCCCAGGCAATTGCCCTACTAGCTACCCCCTAATGCTGCCCACTAATGGCGCCCTGGCTTTTATATGTAGAAAATCAGTTATTGTGGCTCAGGTGGGCTGTAGAGCTTTTATAGCACATTGTGGGGAGGGAGGCTCAGAAATAAAATGGTTGAGAACCTCTGGTTTAGGACATTGCTTTTTGCAACCTCAGTGGTCACGGGCTCACAGCAGTGCTGCAAAGGATGCTGTCTTGTCTGGCTAAGCCAGACTGCTGTTAGAAGGCAAAAAAGAGAGAGAGGAAAGAGAAGAAATATGGCAGGGAAGGAAAAAGTCACAGGGGTGGGGTAAGTGGGTGTAAGTACAGGAACCTAAGTTTCATATTGCAAGTATTTGACGATGTCATCAGTTCCCTCTCTCTAGCCCAGTCTGGTCAGGATGCCTTTCAGGATCAAGAAGATAAAGGCCCAAAGGTGTCAAGGTAGATCCCAGGGTCCAAGAAGAGATGGAAAGGTGGAGTTTTCTCCTTCCAGTCCAGCTGTCACCCCTACCACTCTCTTTCAGTGAAACCCAGATAAACAATGTCCAAAAATGATGACAACCGTTTAGCATTAACATGAACCAATTAAAATACATTTTGATTATGTCAACTTTAAACATTTTCTCCCATTTCTGGAGAAATGTTTATCTCGTTGTCATATCAACCCATTACTTGTTACTGGGAGCCTGGAATATGTCTTATCATGGTTCTTTTAACCTATACAACCCAGTTTGTACAAGTGTATTTGTCTCAACTTTTGTAAACAATTTTATGTAAAAGGCTGAGTTGGATTTTTTTCATCTTGGACAACTTAAAGTACAGACCTCTGATCCTTGTTCCAGTCCCATTGATTTAGATGGGAGCAGTATATAGAAGGAGTTGGTGGTATTGGAAATAGTCACCTTTGTATCACCAATAAGAGGAGAGTGGTAAACACACAGTTTACTTTCACTGGTGTTGGGGGAAAGGTTGGAGGAAGAAAGGGATTTGCGTCACCTTGAATCTGATTTTCCATTCCTGTACTCAGTGCTCCTTGGTGTAAGCTAGAGCAACCTTAGGGCTATTTTAGCTTGCAATACGGCTGCAATGCTCCCTTTGTGATAACTGAGAATTTTGGCAATGCAGTGAGCTGAGAGCCAGTGGAGACGCATTCTGACAGCTCTGTGTTGTCTGAGAAACCCCATTTATGGCCACTTTATGCTGCACCAGCGGAGTGTAATGGGGCCAATGGGGAACCAAGAATTGGGCCATTATTCTATAAAAACTATAAAAGGGAAGCGGTTGGTGTCTTACTAATTTGTAACTTGTATTATTATTACATTTTTTTAAATTAATTTTAAAGAGAGGTAGTTATGTAGATGTGTCCAACTTTGTTAGGACGTCCTACAATGAGTTCTTAAAACAGCATTTAATTTAATAGATTCCAGCTCTTCCACCCCAAAATTTTGATGATGAGTTGGAGTGTCATCTTTTTTGGCAGAGATGACAATTTCAGTTGCAGAAAGATATGCATCTCGCACTCTGACTTCAGATCCAGAGCTGTTCATCCCAGTCTTTGTTTTGCACAGATTAAATTGTGTTGGACAATCACTCCTGCATTAAACTTTGTGCAAACAGCTTTGATAATGGTTGAGCAGGCTTTTGTTGTGGTACTAGAGAGAAAGGATACATTTTATTTTGTGGCAGCATTTATGGGTGGGTAGCCTTCTACCTGGTGCATTTAATAAAGGACACAGTAACATCACTGTAAACCTACTGTACTTCTTCTAGCCCTAGCCAAGACTAAATGTGGATCATTCACTGTAAGTATAATTTCTGTCTGTTGTAAGAGCAGCATTAGTTGTCTGACTCCATGATTAATTATTACATTTTTCATTCTCAGGGCATTTAGCTATATCTCACATATAAAAAAGTGATATGTCTGTTCAGAGTTATCTGTTCAACAGAATGTGAACATTCTTACATAGAAAAGTAATTTCCTTGCACTGTTACAATTTCATCCGTAATTCTTCCTTCTTTATTTTGGCACTTTCATCTTGGTGCATGAGTTTCCTCACATTGTTTTTCTGTCAGTGCCTGCAATTGCTCAGTTAAATTATTGTCAGACTTCGCTAGGAATTTTGTGTCTGTTAGGAGATTCCACCCTTCCTTTATACACAGATTTCTCTCTCTCACACATATAGATCGCTACACCCTTGTTGAAAATAGTGACACAAAACTCATCACTGTGCTAAGATTGTGAGTAGTGATCTAGTAAATGATGATGAGATAAGATTGGAACTTCTGCAACCTCAGTGAAGAAATTTAACAATCAATACTCATAAGTACAATACGTTTTTTCTGTTTTTTCAGCTTAATTCCTGCTTTATGGGGTGCTTTGCTCAAACTTTATTTTACGTTTAAGCAAAATATTTAACTTGTAGACCTTTGGGGATTGTTAAAACATTTATGGAAGCAGGATGAAAACTTTTATATACTCCTACATTTGACTGCTATAACACTAACAGAATCACAAATTACTCTACATTTTTGCAACATAGGTGCTACAATGAGTAGTTTCAGAAATGCCAGTTATGGGGAAGGGAGAAAAGTAATTTCTGAATTTATTTCATTTTAATAGATGAGAAGATGCACTGTGTGTCTTTTAGACTTTTAGGCTACTGCATTAATGAAATCAGTGCACTTGAGCTGTAACATCCACTGTATATGTTCCCATTATTAACATTTAAACCTGCATATTGGTGTAAGTAACAGATGATGTGAAGGCAGCAGATTTCATTGTAGCAGAAATGACGGCATCATCATGCACAGATACCGTTGAGGCAAATCTCTTATAGCCTCTATGAAAGCTATCAGCTACTCTGTTCTGCAACTGATGGATGCAGCCTCCTTGTTCCCAATAATTATATGCATAGTTATTAAAACGTTCCTGTTTCTTCCCTGGTGAGAAAATATGAGCTTAAAAATGAAATACCGATTCTGGGGCCCTGGAACTATTTACATAGTTCATAAACTAGTTCTGAAACATAGATCAGTTGGGGATAAAACAGATATATGCACTGAAAAAACAGTCCGCCCAGAGCTTTTCATTTCCTTTTTCTCCCCACCTTGGGTCAAAATTTGACCTCCTGTAAGAACCATTCAACCCTACTGACTTCAAAGGGAAACAGATTTACTTCACTGAAGTTTCATGTGTGTGACTGAGGGCATAACTTGACTTACATGAATTTGTAATTCTCATGAAAGTTGTCTGATGGACAGCCCTGGGGACTTGTACTACCCAGGGAGCAGCAGCTTAAACTTCCCCACCAATATGTCTCAGCCCTCACCTGGAATGTTGTTTAGTCTTCATGTTCATTCCTTCCTTAGTTTATATGTTGAGGCTGCTAACCAGCATGCCATTTGAGACAATTTTTTTGCATGTGTGTGACATAGACATGAGTCACTCCTAACTGAATGGAGACTATCCATTCATTTTATATAGATCACCACAGCAATTAAAAGGTAATGACTTTTGATCACTAACGAACTGATCAAGTTCATATTCCAGTATCCAATTTTCTCAGCCACTTAATTCTCCAGAGTTCTTCCTATCTAAAGATGATTCATTTTCTTCATATTCAAAAGTATTTTGTCTCTTGTATTTCTGGAATGCTCTCTGAAAGAAATGCTACTTTGGTGAAGTGGTGCAATTAATTGAAACTGACTTATGCGCACATTATATAGACAGGATTTCCCTCCCTGCTACTTTTCATTTTAAAAGGTACAGTGTTTATAGCTTAGAAATTAAAATGTGTTAAATTAGCAGCTAACTTTAAATTGATCTTTTAAAACCTTTCTCCATACATATCATTTCATTTACAGCTGTGAATTTGCAAAATATGCCTGCTGATGTCTTGAAGCTTTGCCAGGAGCAAATAATTTCTGGGGACAGAGTTTCTGGTAGCCAAAAAATGGGTTAAGCTCTTCAAAGTGACTTGGATGTAGTAAAACTCCTGTTATAGTGAAGTAGAATGAAATCCCAAATTGTTTCAATGGATTATAATGTACAAACTAATTCTGGTTATAATGAACATCAGTATATAGTGAAGTTGCCCTGCTAAATATTGTCTTCACTATGGATCTATCCATATTATGGCTCAAACCAAATTAAAGCCCATGTTTAACTTGGCTTCAGTAGGATTCTAACTAAATTGTTTTTTAACATGTTTGGCCAACCAGTAAGAATCATTGCATATTTGAATCATGTTTAAAAAACACGTTCTAGCAGAGTACTCACCGTACACTGAAAAATAGGTTCCAACTCCCTCCTGAATAGCTTCGTCTGATCCATGCTAACTGGCCAAACTCTGATAGAAATCATTTTATCTGGATCTGAGTGTGAACACTGTTTCCAAACTCATTTTAAAGGACAGTAGAGTAGGCCAAAATCTGGGTCCTTATGTAATATACAGTTGTTTAGTATAGCCTCTCTCCATCCTGGGGATAATTACTTCCAGTATTTCCTAAACAAAACAGAACATGTGTAAGAACTGTTGGAAACAGCAGACACCGTTCTTTACATTGCTTTTCTACTGATCTTGTCTTCCTTTAACAGACCATGTTTTCACAAGCATTTCAAAATATTTCTCATCACTTGCCCTCAGAACTTGATCCAGTGACCTGAGAATCAAGAAAATGTCATGTTAGTGGCTACTAATTAGTGGATCGAGAGAGCTTCTTTGTCTGGCCTTTCAACCTTCCACAGGCAGCAGCAAAAGCTGTCATATGTATCATGCAAAGAAAATGAGCCTTTATCACATTTTTTCCCATGGTGTAAACAGTAGAACAAGCCCAGCTGAGACTAGAGATGAATATGCAGGTTAGGAAGAAATTAACCTACAATGTACTGATTACATTTATTTCTCTTCTGTTGTAGAAGACATACGACTTCTGTCATGAGGAACATATTGTACATATGTGTGGCTGTTACCATGCAGCATTGTATGAGAGAGAGAAACAGAATCCCTGTATTTGTTCTGTATATGTTGTCACTGCCACTTTGTTTTCTTCTCCCTTCAGTCATGTGAAATAATTTCTGTCAAGGATTATTAGTGTATATTAAAAGCTAAAGATTAAGAAAAGCCCCAAAGCTTAATTGCCTTTAAATGTGTTTGCTGAACAAACTTATTAGCGGAGCATTTAGTCAGAGTCCTCATTAATCAATGTTGTACTCCAGTGTCTCCTGAGTCTTCTGGATTTTGGGGGATCAGCTACTGTAATTAAAGGAATGAAATACATCATGGTCACAAAATTAATGTGCTAGATGACTGAACGTTTTGAGTGGGTGAAATTAATCTTTTTTTAATTGATATTTTTACAGGTCTTTAAGATAGAGGTGCTGATGAGTGGAAGAAAACATTTTGTCGAAAAGAGGTATAGTGAATTTCATGCCCTCCATAAAAAGGTAAATTATCTCTCTCTCCTTTCTAGGTGTGTAACTCAGATGATATAATTTCAGTTTACCTTAGATGATGTTTGTTTCACTTCTTTTGAAGGTGTCACTGGTAATGTCCTATCTTAACTATGTGCATTTCAGGTCATCTCTCATAAAAGAGATGTCAGTATATTCCATATGTTTTGTTAAGGAAGAGGGAGGTTTCTCAGTGTTTCACGCTTTCCTTTCTTTTTGGTTCTTTTGTACGTGCCATATTGTTGTTAAACATCAGTAGAATCTTATGTCCGTGATAGATTTATTCTTGTAAAGGCATGAAATAATGCATATTTCTGTAGAAAAGGACTCTTTTGGGGCAGATAATTTGTATCTAGTCAAGCATGCTATTTGTTAACGCTAGAGAGTTAGGTGGCTAAACTCCTGTATGTTGAGTTGAACATGTGGTTCATATGTACCCACAAAGTTAGAAAAGAAAAAGACCTACTGTATCACAGTCCTTCCACTGTCCTTGTTGCAATACTGAATGTATCCAATACTAAATAGATACTAAGTTAGTTCTTTTCCAAAGGCTGAGAATAGTCATCTCATTTATATGTATGAGATAATACATTTTACTCACTAATTTCCCAACTTGAAATCTATTACTCTTTTTGAGTTGCTTAGAAGGGTGTCAAAAGGAGAATGTGATTGTCCCCCATCCAGTAGTTGGAGCTGGATGCTTCTATTTAAATGTTCTGTTCTGAAAGGCAAACTTCTTATTCCATAAGTTTCTTCTGAAACAAGAAGTCTGGAAAAGAAGCAGTTCACTGAAGGTGACAGAAAAGTGGAATGCGCCTGTTGAGCTCCTGTTTACTAGAGAGCTTTGTAGGAATAAGAATATGATTTGTTTTGTAGATTTTGCACAGTAGTTGTTATGTGCATGCATTTCTTAACCTTTTTCTCCTTGGTAGATTGTGCAACTAGCTGCCATTTAAAATTTTTCAGTTACATTTTCTTTACAATCCATATTTATCTCCCAGTATTCAATTGGGGCCTGATTTTTTGCCTTGTGCTAAGGCTGATTATACCTATCAAAATCAATCACACTACTCACTGAGGCCCCAGTCCTGCAAAAAAAATATATATATTCACAAGCTTAACTTTACATACACTAGACTGGTCCCATGCCTTACATTTGTGAGTAATGCGTTTCATAATCAGGTAGTTAATAAGGTACTGCTTAGTGTAGGTAATGGTGGCAGAATCAACTGTTGATGTGTAAGGAGTACTCTGTTAAATATAGTCGTATCTGTCCTCCAGTTCTGGTTATCTAACTTCAGTGTAACTTCTGTAGTTGCCAATTTATTCCCTGCACAATTTAGTTCCTCCCTACTTCTCTGTTTTTGACATTTTTTTCACTTACCCATTGCCCTCTTTGCTCTGCTCAAAATTTAGGAATAACTGCAGCATTTATGTCTGTGTTCTGTTCTCAACTGCTTTCTTTCACATGTCCCCATATACCAGGATCCCCTCTTGGATTTGGCATGCTGTACCTCTATCCTCTTCATAGTCTTCCTTAAAACACACTGCTTCCAGGACATCTGTAAATGATCGTCCTTTCGTCTCTCCCCAGAAGTGCTAGCAAAAGAAATAAACCTCCAAACCTGGAACTATAATAAGACTATTCTAGACTTCACTGTTAACAATTACTTGTTTTTCCTATCCCTGGTGTGCTCATTGCCTGTTTAGATTGTACTGTGAGCTCTTCAGGGCAGCAACCTTGTTTCTGTATTCATTTCCTTTATAGAGGTAAAGCACACAACATACTTTTTATAGCAAGTTCTCCTTCCTCCACCACTTTACCAAAGACTTGGTGGAAATCTTGGATCTCCTTTAACAATAATGCACTAGCTGTTTTCTCAACTAGTTTTTTCTCTTCTGTTCATAATAGAGGAATATTGATGTCTCGAAGCTGTACTAAATCAGTGCATTTGCCTTTTCTATACTAACACCAGTAGACCGTGAACCCTTTGGCAGAAAAAGCTCAGTCAATACAGATTCTGTGGATTCTACTCTTCTTAAATATCTGCCTCCCTGTTTTCCTACTTTCCATAAATAACAAAATGTTCTCACTACTCATGGAGATTTTTTATATCCCCTAACCTGAATAATTACTACAAACAGCTTTATTTTTAAATAAGATCATAAAGATCATTTAAAGCAAAACTGAAATTTCTTCCCTGACAGCTGTCCCATATTAAAGTTAACAACTTTTAAAGATAAAGCCATAAAGGCAGGCTGAAAACAAACTCCCATACCCTACAGGTTTTGCAGTTCCCTCAGGGCAGAGCCTGTTGTCGCATTGTAGCGTATGTACTCCATTTGCAATCAATTTTTGCTGTAAAGGGAATTTTTTTAAAGTGATTCCACTTGATTAGACCTGTATTTCACTGTAATGTAAACAAACTTGTGTGTCATATGGTTTTTTTTGTATAATATTGTCCACGTTTTCAGTGTGTGAATCAATTATTTTATAGTCCACTTTTTCCTTTTTCCTTTGTAAAAATAATCATTAGAGAAAAAATACATATCTAGAATCTTTAAGGTAAAGTATGAACTTCAATATTTGATGTTTGTGAAAACAAGACATCTGTGAAGGTGTCTTTTAAAGGTGTCACATGCCCCAAAGCCCTTGCTTAGATGGACTTTTCCCCAAAGGAGTTGAGCCAAGTGGAAGTAAGGGGGCTTATCAGGAATGACTATTTTCTGCTTCCCTCTTTCCTAGGGTTGCCAGGCATCTGGTTTTCGACTGGAACGCCCGGTCGAAAAGGGATCCTTGTGGCTCCAGTCAGCACTGTTGACCGGGCCACTAAAAGTCCGGTTGGTGGTGCAGCAGGGCTAAGACAGGCTCCCTGCCTGCCCCGGCTCTGCACGGCTCCCGGAAGTGGCCAGTATGTCCGGCTCCCAGGTGCAGGGGCAGCCATGGGGGCTCTGCGTGCTGCCCCCGCCCCGAGCACCAGCTCCACAGCTCCCATTGGCCAGGAGCCGTGGCCAATGGGAGCTGCAGGGGCAGTGCCTGCAGGCGTAGGCAGCACGCAGAACCCCCTGGCCGCACTGCCATCTAGAAGCTGGATGTGCCAGCTGCTTCCAGGAGCCACCTGAGATAAGCGCCACCCGGCCAGAGCCCACACCCTGAACCCTCCTCCCAGACCCAAACTCCCTCCCAGTGCCTCGGGACGGAAGCAGGGCAGGGCAAGGGTGTTCTGTTTTGTGTGATTAGAAAATTGGCAACCCTACTTTCCCCTATTGTGGGTGACTAGAAGAGGCAAGAGGAGATACTGATGAAACTACACCATACTAGCAATGTATGAGGGAAGGACTCCAGTTCCAAGTTGGAATAGGAGATTCCTTACTCAAAACGCTAATGAATGTCCATTTTTAAAAACAAAACAAATAAAAAAGTTCTCAAGAAATGCGGCTTGATTACCCTCCTGTCTGTGTCCCCCTCTTCCCACATTCCATCTGCATAAAGGAACTGATAAATCCTGCTTCCTGTGCTGCCAAGTAAGAAAGAGAGAAGACCTAAAATCTGGTGGAGTATATTTGCTCATTTACACAAGCTCTCTGTTCCCACAACTCACAGGCAGGTGTTTATTATTGCTGGCTTTTCACACACCTGGTTGGCCTTGCACAGAGTAGATTTGGCCTCTGTGTATGCAACAAACTAGACTTTGCATGTTTACACACCTGGATATTCAGAATGGTATTTGTTTCTGATTAGAATCTTAATTATTTTCACCTAGTCAATCTCCAGAGGGATTGAAATACTTTATTTCTATACATAAGCATATATTATATTAATATAAATATAAAATATAAATATATATACAATTATAAAATAAAATTATAAAACATCTATTATAAAAACATATATTATAAAATGTTTGCCTTTCTCAGTACAAAAAAAATTGTAAGGAATAGATGTGATTACCATTACTAAACTGTAGTCCATAAAAATACTAAAATTTACATTTGGCAAAATTATCTACAATTTTTTTTTTAATAATTTAAAATAGATAAAAATAGTCTTGACACATCATTTTGGGAAATGATTCCATACTTTTAAATTTGACCCATCTTTCATGGTTCAGGCAACAGACCATATATTAATAGAACTATCAAATGACCCTGAGGTCAGTGACAGCGTTAAAAAGAAATTACCGTCGGGTAAATAGTTCTTTTATTTATATGGTTGGCTTCAGACAGTATCCAACAATCTCAGGAACTATTTCATTAACATACAAACATACATGTATATAATACATTTACATATTATTATAAGGATAATATATATTGAAATGCGTGTGTTATAATTTATATTTTGTCTTTCTGTTTACAGATATAATAAATGCACATACATACACTGCGTATACTTGCTCCTTTCACCTGTCTTTGTTGATTGGATGGGTTGTGTAACAGGGCCACAGAGCAAGAAGGATTGTTGATCATCAGTTGAAGTGTCAAAAGTAATAAGAAAAGCCAAAAAGAAGTTTGAAGAACAGCTAGCCAAAAATTCAGAAAGTAATAACAAAATGTTTTTTAAGTACATCAGAAGCAGGAAGCCTGCTAAACAACCAGTGGGGCCCCTGGACGATCGAGATACAAAAGGAGCACTAGGAGACGATAAAGTCATTGCGGAGAAACTAAATGAATTCTTTGCTTCAGTCTTCATGGCTGAGGATGTTAGGGAGATTCCCAAACCTGAGCCGTCCTTTGTAGTGACAAATCTGAGGAATTGTCACAGATTGAAGTGTCACTAGAGGAGGTTTTGGAATTAATTGATAAACTGAACAATAACAAGTCACCGGGACCAGATGGCATTCACCCAAGAGTTCTGAAAGAACTCAAATGTGAAATTGCGAAACTATTAACTATGGTTTGTAACCTGTCCTTTAAATCAGTTTCTGTACCCGATGACTGGAAGAAAGCTAATGTAACGTCAGTATTTAAAAAGGGCTCTGGAGGTGATCCTGGCAATTACAGACCAGTAAGTCTAACGTCAGTACCCGGCAAATTAATTGAAACAGTAGTAAAGAATAAAATTGTCAGACACATAGAAGAACATAAATTGTTGGGCAAAAGTCAACATGGTTTCTGTAAAGGGAAATCGTGTCTTACTAATCTATTAGAGTTCTCAACAAACATGTGGACATGTGGGGATCCAGTGGACATAGTGTACTTAGATTTCCAGAAAGCCTTTGACAAGGTCCCTCACCAAAGACTTTTATGTAAATTAAGTTGTCACGGGATAAGAGGGAAGATCCTTTCATGGGTTGAGAATTGGTTAAAAGACAGGGAACAAAGGGTAGGAATAAATTGGTAAATTTTCAGAATGGAAGGGGTAACTAGTGGTGTTCCCCAAGGGTCAGTCCTAGACCAATCCTATTCAACTTATTCATAAATGATCTGGAGAAAGGGGTAAAAATTGCGGTGGCAAAGTTTGCAGAGGATACTAAACTGCTCAAGATAGTTAAGACCAAAGCAGACTGTGAAGAACTTCAAAAAGATCTCACAAAACTAAGTGATTGGACAACAAAATATCAAATGGAATTTAATGTGGATAATGTAAAATAATGCACATTGGAGAAAATAACCCCAACTATACATACAGTATGATGGGGGCTAATTTAGCTACAGCTAATCAGGAAAGAGATCTTGGAGTCATCATGGATAGTTCTTTGAAGACATCCTTGCAGTGTGCAGAGGCAGTCAAAAAAGCAAACAGGATTGTTAGGAATCATTAAAAAGGGGATAGAGAATAAGACGGAGAATATATTATTGCCCTTATATAAATCGATGGTACGCCCACATCTTGAATACTGCGTACAGATGTGGTCTCCTCATCTCAAAAAAGATATACTGGCACTAGAAAAGGTTCAGAGAAGGACAACTAAAATGATTAGGGGTTTGGAATGGGTCCCATATGAGGAGAGATTAAAGAGGCTAGGACTTTTCAGTTTGGAAAAGAAGCGACTAAGGGGGGATATGATAGAGGTATATAAAATCATGAGTGATGTGGAGAAAGTGAATAAGGAAAAGTTATTTACTTGTTCCCATAATATAAGAACTAGGGCCACCAAATGAAATTAATGGGCAGCAGGTTTAAAACAAATAAAAGGAAGTTCTTCACAAAGCGCACAGTCAACCTGTTGAACTCCTTGCCTGAAAAGGTTATGAAGGCTAGGACTATAACAGGGTTTAAAAGAGAACTAGATAAATTCATGGAGGTTAAGTCCATTAATGGCTATTAGCCAGGATGGGAAAGAATGGTGTCCCTAGCCTCTGTTTGTCAGAGGGTGGAGATGGATGGCAGGAGAGAGATCACTTGATCATTACCTGTTAGGTTCACTCCCTCTGGGACACCTGGCATTGGTCACTGTCGGTAGACAGGATACTGGGCTGGATGGACCTTTGGTCTGACCCAATATGGCCATTCTTATGTTCTTATGTCAGCTGTAGAGTATTTATCTTGTAAGCAGCTAAGTCCTACTGGAAATTTGTACTGTTTCAGGTTTGTCTCTCTTCATCTAAAGCAATTCATTACTCACCTACAAGAGCTGTCATAGACCCCAACAGTTGTGATGTTAGCTTCTTCAACACTCTTGACAAATTTAAAGAAAAAATTGCATTTTTATACTATGACTTTAAGATCTGTAAGTAGAGGTTTTCGGTGTTTTTTTTCTGCTTGAAGTTGGACACATATAATTGTGATTTAGTATATTTGAAAAATAAGCAAGTTGCAAAATGTTTCTAGAACAACTGAGGTTTACTTATTGGACCTTCATAACTTATGATCACAGAGACAGTGATATGTTGGCACTGCTTTTTGCTATAGTGACATCTCAGCAAGCTCAGAGATGAAATGTAAATTCTCAAAGCCCCATGGGCGTGCATGTCAAAGTCAATTTTGAGTTTCTGCCCTTGTGTTTCTCTCTTCACATTTACTCAGAGGCAATATGCAGCTGAAAGAATGTCTATTGTCACCTTCCATTAAAATGCAGTGGAATCCATCCCAGTTATTATTTTGCCTTTTAGTACTGAGAAAATAAGTTTTTAGTTGTTTTTGGAATGAGGATAATTTTCATCTTCTGTGGGAGAAGTATTATTAGGTATAAATTATTTTTAAAAAATATTTGTGAGCTATACTGCATGAATTGTCACAGGAATGACAATAGAAACTTACTTAGGGATAGATTCTGTAGCAGAGTTTTGCTAGTGCTATGTATAAATTATTACAGAATTATACTCATCTTAGTATTACAGTTTTTCCCTTCATCTCTCAGGGTGCCTGCTTTCTGGAAAACCCATTAGCTAGTGAGAGGCTTGTTTTCCACCACCTTTCCCAAAATACCTATATGCTGAATCGGGAAGTTGTTTCAATTGCAGTCTGTCTATCTACTTACTTATGTAGTATTTATCAAGGTACTATCTGAGTGCCTAGCATCCCTGTCAAGTACTATTCCCATTTTGATGGAGAACTGAGGTATGGGGCAGATTAAGTGACTTGCCCAAAGTCACACAGGAATTGAATCCAGATCATTGGAGTGCCAGTCTAGTGCCCTGTCCACTAGAGACTAGACCATCTTTCCTACCCAGTCATTCTCAACCTGATTCACAAGGATTCAATAGTAGTTCAGTAGCTCAGCAAACCAGATTCATAGCTTTTACTGCTCTTTTGTTACTCTCTGGGGTCCCAACCTTCTAAGCTGATGAAGGCAACGTGAGCTTGAGAGTACTCAGTATCTTGCAGGATCACACCCTAAACGAGGCAGCGTACACTTCAAAGAAAAGCTGTGTTAAAATATTTGTTGTGGTGTAGATTGGATTGTCCAGTGAGCAGTATTCAGCTAACTGTCATGTTATTTTGTTTAGTCCCTGGCTTGAGTTGGTGTCCAGGTCTTCAAGTATTAGAGCTATCCAGCTGCTGCAGTTTTTCTTTAAATCTTTGGAACAAACGGTATTATTAGTTGGATTCCTCATTGCCAAAAGGTCAGCTAAGCTGAAATAACTTTTATCTGTGACTTGTAGATTTGAAGAGGAATAGTAAAGTCAGTTCATTATTCCTCAATGAGGTGTTTAGTAAATAAATTCACTGCCGTTACTGACCTTTATAAATGGCTACCTTCCCCTCCCCCACCCCCCAAATTTTCTGACTGATTTGTAGCAGGAATGCTTTTATAGTAAAGAGGGATTATATTTTTATTTTTGGTTTTGTTTGCAGCTGAAGAGGTTTATTAGAACACCAGAAATCCCTTCCAAGCACGTGAGGAACTGGGTCCCTAAGGTCCTGGAACAGCGGCGACAAGGCTTGGAAATGTACTTACAGGTGAGCTCCCTGTCAGCAGTGTGTGTGTGAAAAAGCAGCGCTCATTTTCAGAGCTGCCCTGTATGCTGGTATAGCACTGGAGTATTTTAAAATATTCCCAGAAATAAGAGACCTGGGATTTCACTGGTGGACTTTGGGCCCAGAGGAAAATGGTAGACCTGAATTCTTTTCAGACTGGGGCCCCTCTTTGTACTTTCTGTCTCCTTGCAGGGGGAAAGAGGATAGGATTCAGCTTGCTAGAGGTAGGCAATGGAGAGTCCACCCTGAATTATGAGCTATATGATAGGTCCCCTGTAAGCCCCCCACTGCACTCACTTAAATGTCTGCTATGGGAAGACTGGGCTGATAGCACCCCTCTCTGATGTCATGTTTAATAAAGTTTTGGTCTGCTGCTTAAAATAAATCCCTGTGTCTCTCTTCATGCACTTGCATGTCTGGATCAAGAGCTTGTTTTCAGAGTTGACCTGTACACTGGTGTATCACTGAAGTGTTTTAAAATATCGCCGGTCCAGATAGTTGAATCCATTCGGTGAAATCCTGGCTCCATTGATGTCAATGGCAGAACTCCCACTGTCTTCTGTGGGGCCAGGATTTCACCCACTGTCAATAGCTACATTGTAATAAGTTAGGGCTGACCATTAGGGGAGCTGTTCAAGCTGGCAAAAGGGGAAAAATGTGTTACATACTACTTCACAGTAGTGATCATTTGTGGCTTAGGTACTTAATGAGACTTTACCTAATCTTTGCTTAGACATCCATTAATTGTGGGAATTCCTACTGCAACCACGTAGCACTTGAATCACTCACTACTTAGAAAATGAAGAGTGCCTACGTTACAGATTGTTGAAATTTCTCCCAGATTCTGGGAAAGGTTGGGAGCTGGGGAGGGAAAAAATCATACTTTAATTTCAGAGTATCTCCAAAAGGGAAGAATTTTGGAACTGAGGAGGAAAATACACTTTAAATTGTTTTGATTTAATCTTAGCTAAGTCAAAAATTAAGGGATGGTTTTCAGGAGTGGGTATCCATATAGTAAAAATGAATGGATGGCTGCACACAGAACTTCGGGGAAATACTATGTTCCATTTCAGATTATTTTTAAAAGAGAATAGACGTTTCAGTATAAGCAGACTATTGCCTAATTTAATATTTTGTTATTGTTCTACACAAACACTTCCCTCCTTCTTTCTTCTTACTCTTCACCATATTTGTTGTATCAGAAGTAGCTAAGGAATTTAGGTAAATTTCTTGGGTTGATGTGTGATTACTTTGAACATTCTTTTAAATAAATTGCTGTTTTCAAGAATGGCAAAGAGAAGTGGATACTCATTGTTGATACTCTTGATTTATTTAGTCTTTCCCTATGCATATATTTATGTAACCAGTTTTTGTTTTCCCCTGTATTAATGGATTATTTTGTTTTTACCAAGCTTCTGTTTTTGAAAATGTTCATATTTGTAGAAACTAGTAGAACTTTTTTGTTGATAATGATTGTGGAAAAAAGATAATACAACAATCTGTTGTAACGTTATTACACTATAATTATTATGTATGTTTTATTATGATGAGATGCTGTGAATTTGTTCATGTATAAAAATGTGATCTGCTTAAAATTGACTGTTGTAGAGTATCACTCCTGTGATTAATTGATTGATTTAGGGGTGTATATTTTTGAATAAGGTGAGATACAGGTGAAATTATTACCGTTATTTAATTGATGAGAAATTACAAAGACACTATCACCCCCTACTGGAGGAGTTAATTAACTTACATTCCTGCTTATATCATTAACTTTGGTTATATCGTCACTAATTCTGATGTGCACATGCACAGAAATAAGAAGAACAACGCTTGTTCATTCATCTTCATTTGAAATGGGGATAAATTTCGTGTGTGCCAAAAGGAAAAAAAACTGATGAGGAAAGAAATTTTAGACAAGATTTAAAAAAATATAAGCTGAATTTTAGTAACCCAAGTGCATACTGAGTCACTTGAATAAATGGCCAGATTTTCAGAAGTGCTGACCATCTGGCCATTCCCAAAGATGTCAATTGGAGCACTTATTTAGATGGTTAACTTTAGGCATTAGTTTTTTAAGTTGTTGGCCTTCTATTTCAAACTGTATGAATCTAAAGTGTTGAAAGGAGATCTGTATAAATGTAACAGCAGGGATTTAGTGTTTATCTACTTTGGCTATTACAATTTTCACCTGCTGTATGTGTAGCTGTAGAGTGCCAGCAGCTTTTTGATACTAGTAGATTGTTAGTGAATTATGATACAGTTGTAAAAAAAAGTAGTAATTTTTTCAGGCCCTTATGAGGGGATTGAGTGTTTACACAGTTGCTACTGCTAATCATTGTCTTTACGCTCTCGTGTAGTAATTTCTCAATATATGTGTGGCACCTTTAAAACACATAAAGTTGGCAAAATGGGTGTTGTACCATGCAGACTGCAAACAAATATTGATCTGATTCAGTCATTGCCTTATGTTGTTTCTTTATTGTTTTTTTCTGTTGTATACTTCGGATAACCGGGTATGAGCCCCCCAGATAGTAAAATTTGAATCAAAATGTTTAATTGCATGAAAATGGAATGTTACACTTTGTCTTTTGTGCAGCAAAAGAAGCTATGTGTAATTCTCTTACAGTGACTGAAAATGCTGCAGCTGCCACTCCAGTGGATAAAAATGTCCCATTACGTTTCCTTTATTAACCCAACCTCTTGCATTATTTCAGAATAAATTTTAAAAATCCAGGTTCTAATTTTTTTATATTTTTGTATTTTTCTGATGAATTTAAAAATAGTTAATTAGTGCAGGTTTTTAAGAAAACATGCAATTCCAATGTTTGCATTTCTTTTAATATTTATCCCCATTTATTGTATGTTGAACATTTGTTGGATTACTTATTTGTTTCTTGATTTTGAAAGCTGTGAGAGGCTTTTTGTCTTTTCATAATGGATTGATTTTCTGCCTGGAAGTGCTAAAGGTTGATTTATGTTTTGTTTTAAATGACTGCCACATTTTACAAGTTCAAGAATGGAAGTTACAATTTTCACTTAAAATACTATGGAACAACCGTCTAAGGGCTGGTCCACGCTAACCCCCCACTTTGAACTAAGATACGCAACTTCAGCTACGTTATTCACGTAGCTGAAGTCGAACTATCTTAGTTCGAACTTACCGCGGGTCCACACGTGGCAGGCAGGCTCCTCCGTTGACTCCGCGTACTCCTCTCGCAGAGCAGGAGTACCGGCATCGATGGCGAGCACTTCCGGGATCAATTTATCGCGTCTAGACAAGTCGGGATAAATTGATCCCAGAAGATCAATTGCTTACCGCCGGACCCGGAGGTAAGTATAGACGTACCCTAAGAAGCACCAAAATGTATTCAGTAGTTTCAGTGGTAATAATAAATAGCATTATATGGCATTGCCAATACTGTTCACACACTGACTCATTGATAAGAGATAGGAACTAATAATTCCAACCTATTTATAGATAGGGAAACTGAGACACAAAGCATAAATGGGAGTCAGTGACAGAGCCGAGACTAGAGCTCACACAGCTCTAACTCAGAGTCCGGGCACTTGATTGCTAGACTACACTGTCTCAGAAAATACTGTTGAAGGGCAGTTTATCCATCATCTGCCTGCAGTTAGATATATAAAAAAGAGATTTCATAATAAAGGGGTTTAAGGTGGGGGGAGGTCAGATATAATTTCACATGGGTCCCTTATACATAAAGTCTCTAATTCTGACCAGAAAGGGTAGAAGCTTAACATATTTTAAAATTTTATTAAAGCTAATGTTAAAAAAATTATGTAATACATAGGTTGAGAAAAGAGTGTCTGTACATCTGGGTATAGTGCTTAGATTATCCACAAATACAAAGCTTGTTTTTAAAAGTTATATGATACATATAGTACATAATCAGCAATACCGCAAATGTAGGTGAATAAATTTAAGAATATAGTTTAGATATTAGCATCCAAGTATTCGGGTAGATCACTCATGAAAAGTTGTACAGAGATTTGGTTGTGGAAAGCAAAATATATCAATGAGTGAAGATTGTCCCTCAGTAATTGAGAATTTAGGGTAGGTTGTCCAGTTAGAAAATACAATCCATGAGAAAAGTAGTTCAGTTACTTTCCTGACTGTGCTTCTCATCGGCATATTACTGGGAATGTCTGATAAAAGGGCAGTGGGCCAGTAGCACACAGTCTCTCTCTCTAGTGGTAGAGAGGGAAGGGCCTGGCTGCCTGGAAGCTGAGAAGGTACCAAGACTGGAGCAGGGCTGGGGGAAGGCCAGAGGAGCTGTGGAGCTCCGGCCTAGAAACCCCCCAGGCTGCAGGCCTTGTTAAAGGCCAGAAAGGGTACTGTGGTGCAGGGCTGGGGGAAGGCCCGAGGAGCTGGGGAGCTCCAGCCTAGAAACCCCCCAGGCTGTAGGCCTTGTTAAAGGCCAAAGAAGGTACTGGGGTTGCAGAGGGCAGCCCAAGGGCAGGCAGAGGCAGTAGGTCCAAAACCCCCCTTGCCAGTGATGAGTGGTGCTTACACTAGTCTGCCCTGGAGAACGGGGGCTAGGTGATGACTGGCAGTGGCCGTAGACTGAGGCAAGGTGGGGATAGAGGGTGGGGGTTCCCCGGGGAGGGGAGATCCAGATCTTTGGGGGTACTGCCAGGGGGCAGCACCTCAGCCTGAAAGGGGCACCGGGGTCCAGGAGGGACTCGGGCCCAGCGGCAAGCAGGACACCGGCCTGCAGAGGGCGCTCCGGAGGCTGGAAATGCTAATTCCCTAGACGACCAGCAGGAGACACCACACTGGTGAGTCCCGCCCCGGGACACTGATCTATACTGGTGAGATTGGATCAAGGTTTGTTTTAACCCCTTTACTTTCCTAAGAGCACTAGGAATTAGAAGCAGGGATGGAAATCCATAGCGCCAATTGTTAGTCCAGGGAATGAGGAATACATCTGTTGCTTCCAGTTCTTTTTCTTTGACTCTACTGTGCAATCTGTGACTGTTCATATGGCCTTTAACCCAAAGAGATATAGAAATGGAAATCTCCGTTAATAGCATATCTGCAGAAATACTGATCGCTTGAAAGGTCTCCACTCCCTCCAGGATGGACTGTATATTGGATTAGAAAGCCACTTTTTAGATAAATCTTCTTTACTGATATTAGGGTTTATTTGTCCATTAGATAATTGGTTGGGGTTCCAATAATAGGTTACACTGAGGGATTCCACCTAATTGTTTATATAAGCAATTACTGCCATGTTGTCAGTCCTGATCAGTATTAGCTAAGATATGATTCATTCTCAGAAGAGCAGTTCTTGTGATCCTCATCTCTGATGAATTGATAATGGAGAAGTTTCTCTGATTTAACCACCTGCCCTCTACTGCTTTGCACATTAGGTGATTCCATGTCCCAGTAAGCTGACACTGGATGTTACTAGAGAGACAAAGTGGGTGAAGGTAATATCTTTTATTGGAGCAACTTCTGTTGGTGAAAGAGACAAGCTTCCAAGCTGCATTGAGCTCTTCTTCAGGTCTGGGAAAGGTTCTCAGAGCGTCACAGCTAATTACAAGCTGGAAAGATTGTTTAGCACAGGTAGTTAATGCATTTTCCAAAGGACGATTTAAGGTGAAGTGCCCATTAACACTTCTGCCTTCATAGGACAAAAAAGGACAATTAGTGGGTTACAGATTGTTGTAATACAACATAAATCCAATGTCTTTATTAAGATCATGACTTTTAGTGTCTACCAAGTATGACATAAAAGTATGAATTTAAGCTCCCAAACTCGTCTTTTGAAGAAATTTTGCAGTTTCCTTTGAGGACAAGGAATGAGAAGTCAGATATGGAGTGATCGTTTTGTGAAATGTTACTGTCATCCAGTTTTTCTTCCCTACAGGCTTGCCCTTTGGTAGGTTGTCTTTTAAAGTTCAACAGAATAAATATTTTCTAACTCCCTTGCGCAGAAGAAATCTCATTGCTTGCTGATATCTGTCCCAACAAGATGACAGACAGAGTTATCAGAGGTTGCCTGTGGAGTTGCACCTGTAGTTCAGAATCAAAATACAAAGTCAGCAATCATAGATGCAAGAGGATTTAGTCAGGAAGTGGGATATCGGAGAAGCTGCATGCCTCTGGTGAACTTCTGAGTATTGACTCATTTCTTGTAGTGTGCGCGAGCTGAAGGAAGCTCTTCTTGTGACTGACAACAATCCAGTGTAATAGAGCACTGATAGACCTTCTGAACTTTTCCCTATGCATGGGCCAATGCATCTGCTTTCACTTAACCTGCAGTTAGTTTGTCCTTGTGCTGAGGCATAACTGACCACCATTACTATTGTAACTTTTTTTTTTTCCTTAGTAAATTCAAGGGATGAGATATGTCTGAAAGGAAGTGCAGGGGGAGTTTATATCAAATTCACGGTCAATTTCATGGCCATAGGATTTTTTAAATCCTGTGTTTCATTATTTCAGCTATTTAAATCAGAAATTTCATGGTGTTGTAATTGTAGGGATCCTGACCCAAAAAGGAAGTGTGTGTGTGTGTATGTGTGTATGTGTGTGTGTGGTGGGGTGTCGCGGTACTGCTACCCTTCTGCACTGCTGCTGTCGGTAGTGCTGCCTTCAGAGCTGGGCAGCTGGGAAGCGGCGGCTACTGGCTGGGAGCCCAGCTCTGAAGGCAGAGCCACCTCCAGCAACAGTGCAGAAGTAAGGGTGGCATGGTATGGTATTGCCACCCTTACTTCTGCGCTGCTGCTGGTGGGGTGCGCCTTCAGAGCTGGCCGCTTGGCCACCAGCCGCCACTCTCTGGCCACCAGCTGCTGCTCTCGGGCCACCCAGATCTGAAGGCAGTGCAGAATTAAGGGCCCCCCTGCAACTCCCTTTTGGGTCAGAACCCCCAATTTGAGAAACGCTGTATATATATTCACATTTCCTTTGTGAAATCTGTATAGTATAGGGTAAAAGCACACAAAAGACCAGATTTCACAGTGGGAGACCAGATTTCACGGTCCGTGACACGTTTTTCATGGCTGTGAATTTGGTAGGGCCCTACTTATAATTTGACAGCTCATATAGCCAAGATAACAAGACACGATGAATGACACAGTAAGGGCAGCTTCTAGTCCATGAGCAGATAAAGCAACTTTCTCCTTTACAGCCCTTTTTCTTTTTTGGTCTGAAATTTATCCAAAAGTCTCTCAAGAAAAGCGTATCTCAAGCAGAAGAATTAAATGTACAAAAATGTCTAGAAAAATGCTTTTACAATTTTTTCATTTTTAACTCTAAAAAAGGTTTAGGTTTATCATAAACAAATATATACGTTCTTTTGCTTGTCAAAATGAATTCCACCAGTAAGAGAGCTAATTTTCCAGATGTAATTAATTGTCACCCAAGGTTGCTCACACCAAGCTGAGTTGCCCAAGCCTTCTGCAGGAATGGAAGATTTGCTGATGCAAGCAGCTTTTCAAGCTCAGGACAGCACCCCGGAGATCCACCTTTATCTTCTGGAAGTTTGCATACCTTCTGTTAAAAATCTTAGGAAGAACTAGAATTTTTCAGAGCTTGTAATACCAATTTTATTAGGAATTTCACACTTAAAGATATTAATATCTTAAGTCATTCCATGAAGAAGAGAGTCTCCCTATTCAGCTTCTGAGTCTAAGGCCTGGTCTACACTAGGGGGTTAGGTCCATTTAGCCGCATTAGGTCAATTTAAAAATGACTGTGTCCACACAACCAACCCTGTTCCGTCGACCTAAAAGGCTCTTGAAATCGACTTCTGTTCCAATGAAGGGAGTAGCGCTAAAGTCAACTTTGCTGGGTCGAATTTGGGGTAGTGCGGACGCAAATCAACGGTATTGGCCTCTGTGAGCTATCACAGAGTGCTCCATTGTGACCACTCTGGACAGCACTTTGAACTCCGATGCACTAGCCAGGTACACAGGAAAAGCTCCAGGAACTTTTGAATTTCATTTCCTGTTTGGTCAGCGTGGCGAACTCAGCAGCACAGGTGACCATGCAGTCCCCCATCATCTTCATCCCTGAGGTTATCGCAGATTAGAAGAGCGAAAAAACCGCACTCACAATGACATGTTTTCTGAGCTCATGCAGTCCTCCTGCACAGATAGGCACAGCTTAATGCATGGAGGCGTTCAGTGCAGAGGCCAGGAAAGAACTAAGTGAGCACGAAGAATGGAGGCAGTATGCGATGCTGAGGCTAATGGGGGAGCAAACGGACATGATGAAGCGTCTGTTGGAGCTGCAGGAAAGCCAACAAGAGCACAGACCCCCGCTGCATCCACTGTATAACCGCCAACCCTCCTCCCCATGTTCCATAGCCTCCTCACCCAGACACCCAAGAACATGGGAGGAGGAGGGAGGGAGAAAGCTCCGGGCACCCAGCCACTCCACTCCAGAGGATGGCCCCAGCAACAGAAGGTTGTCATTCAAACAGTTTGATTTTTAGTGTGGCTACAGTAAGCAATGTGGCCTTGTCCTTCCCTCCTCCTCCACCCCCCCCGGGCTACCTTGTCCGTTATCTAATTTTTTTTAATTAATAAAGAAAGAATGCATGGTTTCAAAACAATAGTTACTTTATTTCGAGGGGGGAGGGTGATTGGCTTACAGGGAATTAAAATCAACAAAGGGGGCGGGTTTGCATCAAGGAGAAACACACACAACTGTCACACCGAAGCCTGGCCAGTCATGAAACTGGTTTTCAAAGCCTCTCTCATGAGCAGCGTGCCTTCCTGTGCTCTTCTAATCACCCTGGTGTCTGGCTGCTCAAAATTGCATACGAGGTGATTTGCCTCAACCTCCCACCCCGTCTCCCCCTTACTCTCACACTTATTATGGAGCACACATCAAGCAGGAATAACAATGGAAATGTTGGTTGCGCTGAGGTCTGACCAACAACGCCAGTGAGCTTTTAAACATCCAAATGCACATTCTACCACCATTCTGCACTTGCTCAGCCTATAGTTGAAATCAGAAATCAGACTTGTAAACACTGTTTGATGGGAAATTCTCCTTACTACTGTCCAGGCTTCATGAATGATCCCCCGAGCAGGAGAACAGAGTTGCAGCGGAAGCGGTGGACGAGGACTGTTAGCAGTCCTACTGCACCATCTGCTGCCAGCAGCTCCTAGGAGGACCAGAATGGATCACCCGAGCTCTTCGCTGGGGAGCAGGAGAGCAGAGTTGCAGCGGAAGCAGTGGAGCCGTACACCATGCCCTGGAGGTTGCTAGGAGCCGGGCAGGGAAGACATTCCCAGAACCCCTGGCCAAGCTACATGTCCGACGAGGACGGTTAGCAGTCCTACTGCACCGTCTGCTGCGAAGGCAAGGAGCTGCTGCTGTGTATCAATGCCAGCTGCTGCAGGTGCTTCTGTGTCGAATGCTTGGAGGTCTGGGTAGGGCAAGGTACCTTGGCCAAGGCAAAAGAGCAAGAGCCCTGGAGCTGTTACATGTGTCAACCACAGAAATGCTATGGGGTGTTACAGCGCTGACCAGACTGGAATGTAAGGCTGCAAGACTTCTTCACAAGCGACAAAAGACAGGAATATGATGCACCTAAAATCTAAAAAGGCACGCACATTTCCCAGAGTCACTACCCTTGATAACAGAACGTCAGTGATTGCATTGGCTACTTGGATCACAGCAGCCCCCACAGTAAACTTGCCCACAACAGCAGCAGTGACAGTGAGCTGAGTGGGCTCCATGTTTGCCGTGGTATGACGTCTGCATGGGTAACCTAGGAAAAAAGGCGCAAAATGATTGTCTGCCGTTGCTTTCACGGAGGGAGGGGAGACTGACAACATGTACCCAAAATCACCCGCAACAATGCTTTTGCCCCATCAGGCATTGGGAGCTTAACCCAGAATTCCAATGGGCAGCGGAGACTGCGGGAACTGTGGGATAGCTACCCATGGTGCACAGCTCCGTAAATCAATGTTAGCCATGGTAGTGAGGAAGCACGCCACCGACTTAATGTGCTTAGTGTAGATATACGCAATCGACTGTATAAAATCGATTTCTAAAAATCAACTTCTATAAAATCGACTTAATTTCGTAGTGTAGACATACCCTGAGAAGAAGGAAGCTCTGATTTCAGTTCTTTTCTTAACTCTGTCTCTCACTGGATTTGCTTGTGAAGAGGAAGAGATGTCCAACACTCTACCTGGTGAGGAATTTAATCAGTCCTGCATTGCTTAGCAGATCTAGTTGCTGTTGGCAATTTAAGGCAGTACTGTGGCTCTTCTGACAGGGAAGAAAGTGGAATGCCCTGTAGTATATTATTCATGTTGAGCGAGACTAAAAGTTGGCCTGTGCACTGAGGTAGAAAAGTCATCTTGTCCATCTCTTCCAACGCATGATTCTTCTACATTGTACACTTGCTAGGGCTCTGTATCTCTGAATAGAGAATGAGTATTCTGCTACTGCTTGTGACTGAAATATTGCTTTATTGTCTTCTCGATTGCAGAAGGAACAGAAGATTCCTGAAAATAGAGGAATGAAGTCCTCTGTGACAAGTAGGGTATTCCCCCTCCCCCCCCCTTTTTTTTTTATTCTCTGCCTGTGATTGAGGAAAAAATACCTGTGAGGTCAACTCACAGTAGCATGTATAGGTCAACCTGGTCTCTGCAAAGGCAGAACAGAAACTGGAATGTCACTGTATGTAGAATGGAGATGGTACTTAGTGAGTGGGGTTGTTGTACTTCTACATAGTCATATAGGACCAGAAGCAGTCTGTAAGCCCCCTCTGTAACTGGAACAGTTTGACAGCTCTGCCATTTCTACCTTAATTATACTTCAAACGTTTTTTTTAAAGTTGCCCATCAAAATCTATAGGGATGGAAAACTTATGAACCTGTATTGTGGAGTGATGTAAAATTACAGTATTGGGGAAAAAATAAAGCAAGATATATGTTTATTGATTCTACCCAGTAAAAAGTATCTTAAGCATCAGAAATAGGATAGATTAAGTAACAGTTCCAGAATCAAATAGTAACAAGGACATGAATACAGAAATGTTTAACCATTAGAATCTTTTCTTCTATTTCCATGAGGTAGAATTTACATCACATGTATTAACTCTGAGTGTTCATATCCATTACATTTTCCCTCCTGTGCTGAGACATATACTCTATACTGGTCCCAGTTCAGGAAACCATCCCTGTTTCTCGAAACACGTAAGCAAGTGATTAAGTTTAACTTTAAGCACGTTTCAGTTACATTAAATGTATACCAAAGTGCTTCGCTAAATTGGGGCAGGTGTGTACAGTGATCACCTCTGTAAAAACAAAACAGAATACCAAACAGTTACCACCATCATTTCCTATTCTAAATACACAGGGAATCTGTGGAATTTCATATGCCACTGTGTGATGATGGTTGTAAATGCTGACCACTGCATGAATTCAAATGGTTTACATTATAGCCCATAGATTTGGGCTAGCCACTCGAGCTCAGACCCAGAGGGTCAGGTGCACTCAAGGGCCCAAACTGTCATCCAAGCTGCAACATTCACACTGCTATTTTTGGTGTGCTAGCTCAAGCCAAGCTAGCGTGAGTTTGTCTACCCAGGATGGGAGGCTCAATCCCAGCTGCAGTGTAGACATAGCTTTTGAGGCCAAGATGAATGGGATTCTCTTTGTGACTTGTCAGCATTGTTCATAACCAACCCAAGAGGTCTATGGATGATCCTCCAACTAATTTAATAATAAAATGAGTTTTTTAAAAATATTCTTGATAAATTTCCCATCAAACAGTGTTTACAAGTCTGATTTCTGTTTCTGGAATGGGATTTTGTTTTAACACTAGGTGAGTGTATGTGATAAGCGGATCTAATTTTATAAAAGGGTAGGGAATATAAACCTTTAATCTTGTGAAATATAGTTTAACTGCTATTTTATCTGGAACTTTCTCTTATCTGAAAAAAGATTGTGTCACCTAATATCTATTAATCACATTGAAAATTCCCTCAATTATCCAAAATTAGTCAATGTCTTCCTCCTGCAGCCCCCATTTAGTCTTCAATAATCAAGATTACACTCTACCTATATGGAGCTCTAGAAGCAGTGGTATGATAAGTGTAAAGAGAGAAAATGTTCATTGTCCTCATTAAAGATTGTAAACAGAATGTTAAATAATATTAATGGCTGGGATTGTCAGTACTTAACAGTACTTTCCTAGTACAAGTGATTTTATTGATCGATACAGACTCAATATAAAGGGGTAGATTATTCTACTGATTTTATCGAAACTTTAACTAAGTTTGTTAGTGCACCACATATCTTTAAATAGATCTAGATGATGATGTAGATTAAGAAAAGCAGACCACCATCCATCTTTTTTTGATCCGTTAATAACTTAAATCCATCATTGTTGCTACCAGCTGTTTTCAGATTCTGTTGTGCATACCTGTTTCTTCGGTGCTTGTTACAGAATCTTACAATTGTTTAGAAGGCTTTTGGTTTTAAAGAATGTAGCTGGCAGGTGCAGGGTCACATATATGCTATAGGTAAAAGGTATGGTAAAAATAATTGTATTGATAACATAAAGGATAGATATTTATAAAACAAGCCTTTTGTGAAAGCAGTTCCTGAAGAGACTTCCCTGGCTTTTTTTTTTTTTTTTTGCAAAGCTGGCAGTGCTTTAAAAAAAATTACCCTTATTACTTACTTTGAAAATGACAGTGCAGTTTTAAAAATGGTATTATTACTGTGTAATTTGCAATTCATTTTTTTTTGTTTGCTGTATATTTAAAAAACCCTCTGATTTGTATTTGCTGTACAGAATTGGGCTCTGAAGTTTTTCTTTTATTTTACTGAGTAGTTTACTTTTTACTCATATTTCAGACTTGTTTCAAAGCAAGAAAAAGCCAAAAAGCAAAATTTTAATTAAAATTCAGGACAATTTTAGAGATAAAGTTACTGATATATTTCTCATTTTCTTTTCATTTTGGTATTAGTAGTTGCTAAACAAACACATAGTAAAAACAGTCCCTGATGTTCTTACAGTCTAAACAGACAAGACAGAGGGTAGGAGGCAAAACAGATAAATTATCTGGTCAAAGTCATACAGCATGTCAGTGGTAAAGCCAGGAATAGAACCCATGTTTCCTGATTCCCCGTCCAGTTCTAAAGCCACTACAGTCTAATGGCTGTCAACCTTTTCCATACTGTGGCTCGTTCTACAATATTAAAAAGTTTTGGGATCCTGCTTCCATCTAGCTATAAAGAAACGATGAGTGTTCATGACCCTTCAGATTGAGAATCCATGCACTAAACCATGCTGTCTTCCATTCATGAGTGTTTACTAGATTTGACAAATTTGGCTGGAGAAAAATGTTTTCAGGATGTATTACTCCAGGAATTGACTAGGTTTCTCCATATCTTTTTAGACAATCTGACTATGAATGTACAGATTTTAAAAAACAATCAGTGTTACAGCATATATTGTCTTTTAGATAAATACCAACATTCCCATTATTTGGCAAACTCAGTAGTCTTCCTTACTTTTTTAAATACTCCTTTGCAGGGGGTATTTTTAAAACTTCATTTATTTTTCTTAGTAACTGTACAGAATCATTTCTAAGTGAATAACTGGTGAGTGGGAAAGTTGATTTGCTAGTGATGCAAATTCCTGCATATACAAAGCCATATATTGCATTTTAAATTAAGGGTAATGAGTAGTGTATTTCATTCTCTTCTCTGCAGCTTTAACACTGAATATTGTATAGATGAGGAGAACGGGGATAATTAGTGAATACGCATTACGTTGCAGTCTATAATTACATAATCACATACTGTTTTTTCCACAGGACCCCTGCCTTGTTCAGTGCATAGAAAGGACTTGCTCTTAGGATAAGTAAGGGTCTGGTAGTGAAAGACGTTGTCTGTAAGACCTCTGCAGCATTTGTTGCAGAGGTTGGAGGGTGTGCAGTGAATGAGGCCCGGGGATAGCAGGAAAAGAAAAGAATGGTCTTGTGATTGAGGCAGTTGAATGGCACCCTGTAGAACTGGATTCTATTCCTACTCCTGCCACAGAGTTCCCATGTGATGCTAGGCAAGTCACTTAAACCACAGTTTTTGCAGGTGGTCAGTAACTGTGTATTCCTCAATGTGTGTATTCCCTGGGATCTGATTTGCAGAAGTGCTGAGCACTCATAGCTGCAGCTTAAGTCCGTGGGAGCTGTGCTTTGAATATATTAAGTTTTGTATGTGCCACATACACTGAAACTCACATCCTTGATGTCTCAGATAGGGCTTCCAAAATTAGTGGATACTTTTGACTTTAATCTCTCTCTGCCTTAACTCCCCATCTGTAAAATGGAGATAATATTCTCCTGTCACCTCACAAAGTGTATTGTGAAGATAAATTTAGTAATGTTTGTGAAGCACTTAGATACTATAATGGTGAGTGCCACAGAAAAGCTCATGAGGAAATTAATAATTCAGAATGAGGTTTGAATAGTATGCACTAAATACATCCTCAGGCCACACACTGAACATTGAGGAAGAAATAAAATATTGAATAGCTAACTGTTCATTAAGTGAGCACCATACACCCTGTGCATTGACTAAGGCAGGAGTTATGTGGAAAAAATAGCACATGATCATGTAATTATAGACTGTGTCATAATGCATATGCACAAGAGGGCTGAATTAAGTGTTATTGCAATATTAAATATATTGCAAGCCATGCTAAAAGACAAAATATGTAAATCACATTATAATGTAACATATGTGAAGCATTAAATCAAGCCAGCATTAACTCTCGTGATCCCACTACAACAGTGGTGAATGTAAAATTGGAGGAGTGACATAAAAGTGCCCTGGCAGGTCAAGAAAGGCTACTTGAGCATGAGGTGAAAACTGTGCTGGTGGTAGTTAAACAACAGGTGGGTGAAGGAGATTGACAGCTGGAGTTGGAGGTGGTGGTAAAGAAGGTAGGAATCCTGTTGTGGTCACCACAGCCCTCTAATATAACAACTTCAATTTATTAAATTATGCATTTTATCCTGAATATAATACACTTGTATTTGTCTTCCTTCCTTAGCAATATATATAGCTTCTTTTGAGAAAAATGCTAAAGGCTTTAAGGATGAATTAAGGGGAGATATTCTCTTCCTCAGATGTAGGACAGGAGAATCACAAATGCTTGTTACTTTGCTGTACTGTGCCTCATTCCTCAATCTAAACCTTGAAAATCCAACGTGCAGTAGTAGGTTTTAAATTTCCCTACTGATCTGTTCACTGCTGGCTTAAACCAAAAACTAGTAATTCACAATTTAGAATAACAGAATTCATTTTTTGAAGGCCTTTTGGTTTAACATGTCTTAGTTAAGGTAGGTTTGAATTAACATGAATGCCAGGGAGAAATAAATATGCTTAGCTTAGTGCTGCCCTCCCTCCCCCTTAATAGTAATGGAATCTGTCTGTGACCTTCCTATTACTGCACAGTTGGCTCAGCATGGGACCTTGAGCTGAAGGCGAAGCTGAGAACTGAACTAGGGATGGGGGAGGAGCTGGCCTAGAGGTGGAGCTGGCCTGTGGGTGGAGAGGGAATGAGAATAGAGCTGGCCTGGGGGCGGAGAGGAAATTTGGACAGAGCTGAGCTAGGGTGACCAGAGAGCAAGTGTGAAAAATCAGGACGGGGGTGGGGGAATAATAGGAGCCTATATAAGAAAAAGACCCCAAAATCGAGACTGTCCTATAAAATCGGGACATCTGGTCACCCTAAGCTGAGCGGAGCTGTGGCTGGGTTGGAGCTGAGCTGTGGCTGGGTTGGAGCTGGGCTGTGACTGGGTTGGAGCTCGGCTGCGGTTGGGGCCAGAGCTGGGCTGGAGGTGGAGTGGAGCTGTGGCGGGGACCAGAGTGGGGCTGGGTGATGCTCCCTCTCCACCCTGTGGAGGCTGGTCCAGGTCCTGCCGTGTGCCCCCTGAAGGTTCCTGTGTGCCCCCATAGGGGGGCATGCCCTACAGTTTGGGGACCAATGGCTTAGCTAAATGACTTCCATACTTACAAATTGTGGTATGGATTTTTCAAGTTATTGGTCAGTGGTCATTAACACCCAGAAATGTCATGAAGTTTGTTCTAGTGCACGTGTAAATACTATCAATCCATGCCTAACAAAATCCTCAGATAGTACAAATGTGAAAACTCTCTCACTTTTGCAGCACAATCCCCTCTCTTCTACTCTCCACTACCATTGCCTAGTATATATTTTTATCTAGTTTATTTTTCTTGATCTACAGGTGAAATAAAAAGTTTGCAGAAACTAAACAAAGCATGAAGTAGAACTGAAACCTTTAATTTCATTAACTACATTGTAAGTGGTGAAGATTAATGTATATATCTCTTGCTAATTCTTTCCAATTACTTAGTTCATATAAATTCCCAAACCTTGTTAATTATGCTGAAGTCAAATGGTAATTCTTAACAGTATTTCCACAGCAAGGGAATTTTCCTGGCGTAACCTTGCCCTCTTGTAGAAACTCTCAGCCGATTAGGCACTCTGACTCTAGTCCATTCATTTTCAGCTCAAGCCTAATTGCTGCCGACTGACTGCCACAGGTACCTTGGCTTTCGTACATTTAAGGAATGCAGGTTCTTCAGAGAACAATAAGGGAAGATTAATTGTTTGTTTTGTTTCATCCCAAGAGAAATGTGGGCGCTTAATCAAGAAAAATAATTTCTTCTGTTGATTTGGCTTATTTGAGGAAAGGATAATTGTACAAAGGAAGGTATAGAACTATGCATTTTGTAAGAAATATTGCCATTTACTTACACAGGAAGCAAAGATACAGTGAAATAAATGTAACACAACATTGAAATTGATGGGGATGGTTCACATTTCTTATAGTAAGTAATTTGGCTGTTGGGCTTTTATTTGAACCAATATCGTTAGGTGGTATTGTCATTTGTTTTGTCTGCTTCTTTGGAAATCTAATCAAGGAGACAATAGTAGGGGTAAAAAAAACCACTTTTCCAAATTATCCTTAATTACTAGAGCACAAAGCAAGCTAAACACTCTAGTGTTTCCAATTAAAGAACCTGTTTCAAGCAGGCACCATTAAATCTATCTTTCCCAATCTGATAAATAAGCTATCAAAGAGTGGAACAGATTAATTGGGAGCAATTAGCTCAAGGCATAGTATAAAAGAGTAAACCAACATTATCAATGAATGCAAATTTTACGTAAAGCAAATAAGGAATATTTTAGTACCTACTCCCTACCCTATTTCTCTAGTCAGCACAAAACAGAAATGTTATCTGTGACACTAAAATTAGTGTGATTAATTTATCTTTGAAAAGAGAGTACCAAACCCCATCTCTTTAAGTCCCTCTTTTCAGAATGTTAGGACGTAGGTTGTACAGAGAAGGCCACCATTAAGATATATCATTGATATTCCTCCCTTAACACACTGTGTGTTATGTACACAGTAAAGAAGTAAGCTCCAGTAGGAAACTGGATGGCTTAGGGGATTTGAAACAGGCAGAGGCTACAGGAAATAACAGGAATAGAAAATGACAGATTTCACAATTTAGGTCTTGTCAGAAAAGTTATTACTTCCTACAGCATCTAAGCTTTCAATAAGGCCCTGTTTAGTCTACAACTTCTAACTGAGTTTGTTGTGTTAGTGGTGTGGATGACATGGTTTGGATCTGTGCAGAGCATGGTTAATTTGCTGTTAAGTAACCATAGTAGCTAGTCCATGTTACACCCTTGCCCAGAGTCTAAAGTGGCACATGGTTTTATTTCTCTTACTTTTTTTCTCACATTGAGTTTTGTTTGGTCTTTTTGTTGTTGTTTTGTTTTGTTTTGTTTCTGCAAAATAAGCACAGTTAGGGAGCTCTGTTTAAGTAACTAGTCTGGCAGGTCCTCCTTCCTCCCAGTTGTGTGTGCAGGAGGATATCCCAGTTTGTATTGCTTTTGGTGTCACTCAGCATACATGTCCTCTGGGCGCTCAGTCCCCAGATAAATTCCCAGATTTTCCCAGAATCTACTGATATAAACATGAGTAAGAAGCATGGTGAGTGCTGATGGATAAACATAGTTGGCACATAGTTGTATTTACAAAAAAGCTGCTGACATTTGTTCTAACTAGATCAGAAGAGGTGGTCTGTTCCAAAATGTGGCTCTACTTTTAATATAGTCAAGGGCTGGAGGGAAAATTGTTGTAGTTTATTCCATTTGGAAAAAAGGAGCAGAGTATATCCATGGTCCTATATGCACTAAAGAAACTGCTATTTCTAACCAGTTTTATAAAACTTTTTCAGCTAGCACAGTTGTACTGTCAATGTGAATAGGGTGGAATTTTGTTATAAACAACTTTTCAGTTAGTGTCCAGAATGGATTTTTAAAATTCTCTCTCTGTCTGTGGCCCGTCTGTACTGGCAGCACTGCTACTTGAAACTGTTTTTAGAATCATTTCCCTAAAACAGCAGTTTCTGTAGTGCAGACAGGGCTTTTAAGGCAAATGTTCAACTGGAATCTACATTTTTTTTTTTAACGTGGACAAAACTCTTTGTGACACCAGTGCAGCCACGTTGGTTGTGTCTGTTCTAGGAAAATCAACATTACCATCTCTGCCCATGGTGGAAAAAAGTTGTCCCAGTGATGTGCACATGGTCAATGGAGTTCATCCTCCATTTTAGAGATCCTCCTTATTTGGTGATGCAGTTCCCAATTGCCTGTCCATAACAGAACATGTGCTTCTGCAGCACCCCTCCCTCAGACTTCCTGTCTGAGAAGCTAAACCATTTAAAGGTACAGTTCCCATGGCACAACATGTGCAGACACAATGAAGAACAAGAAATAATAGTTAGTAAGAGATTTATAGAATTTGGGGCCAGCGGGGACCATTATGATAATCTAGTATGATCTCCTGCATAACACGGGCCATAGAATTTCACCCAACAATTCCTTCATCAAGCCCCTAACTTCTGGAAAGTTGGAAAGACGTATGCAGTCTTGATTTAAAGACTTCAAATGATGGAGAATCCACCACATCCCGTAGGCTAATTATTCCAATGGTTAATTACCTTTACTGTTAAAAAATTAAGTTTTATTTCTAGAGTGAATTTGTCTAGCTTCAGCTTTCAACCATTGGATCTCATTATGTCTTTGTTCTGCTCAATTAAAGAGCCCTCTACTATTATAAATCTTCTCCCCATGTGTATTACTTATAACCAATCACCTTTAAACATTCTCGTCAATAAGATAAATAGATTGAACTTCTTAGATCTCTGACTGTAAGGGAAGATTTTCCTGATCTTAAATCACTCTTGTAGCTTTCTTCTGAACCCTTTGTCAGCATCTATGTAGATACCAGAGTTGGACACAGTATTTTGGTTATTGTCTCTCTCATTCTATATCTACTCTGCATTCTAGTGCTTATACATCCCTGGATCATGTTAGCATACTTACCACAGCACTGTACTAATACTCCATCCGTCCCATAGAATACCAAGGAATGTGGCAAAAATAATAATTTCAGGTCAGTTTCAAATTCCAAAACCTGCTAGTAATTAAACCAGGGTCCTTGGTGGCAGAATTTCCATTCGGGAGGTTGCAGCACAAATCACTTGCAAATTCCTTTGCCCGGGAAACCCACAGCCAGAAACTGTGCCCCCAAAGTGAGTGACCCAGACAGACCAGAACAGCCAGACTAGGTGTGACCAGAACAGCCAGAACTTGAGTATATAGTGTTTTAGTGAATCTCAGCTTCAGCCTCCCTTGTATTACTGGTGAAGATTCAAATTTCTCTCCCCTCGCTGAGTAAAGGACATGTATTGTTGCCAAATATATGGATATTGTTTACAAAAAAAGCTTCTCTTAGTTTTAAGTATTTAATGACATCTCTGTATTCACCAGAAACATGCAGCTTACTGAGAACAGCTTAGGGTATTGTAACTTTTCATGTTTGGGCAATTTGATTTTTAAAAAATAATGCTAATTATTTTATAGGATTGAATCCACAATTTGTTATCAGAATTATGCCTTGGTTGCACAAGTTACATCTCTTTAGTAATAAGGATGTGGAACCTTATGGAACAATGAGAGCAGTTACTACAGAAGTGCTGTGATAAATGGAGTCCTCTGACTGATGCTTTTCATTTGTCATCAGCACAGAAAAGGTTAATAAGCACTCGCTGGTCAAGTTATGTTGGCCTTTTTCACCAGTAATTGCATTGTTCCATGTCTTTATCAAGAAATCCCTTGCTAGCGAGTTTTGGGAGGGACAAGTGTCAAGGAACAGAAGACACAATGAAGTACCTGTGATTGAGCAAGGATTACATTGCTCAGTTCATTCTGTAAAAACTTGTCAGTTTGCTGCCCAAATAAATGCCTAGAGTGCGTAAAACATGGCGCAGAGTGACCCTTAGAAAAAAAATCAATTGTAATTCATATTTCATATGTCTATAATTGCTTGTGAAAGCATGGCAGCACTTTGTTTATAGGACAGCTCTCCCTTATTGTGGTTTGTTTCTTAGGGTTTTTTCTTCTTCTCAATGGACATGTCCTTCATGTATTCTGCATTACACTGATCTGTAGCAAAAGACAAGCTTTTCTATTTCCACATTACTATTCTTATTACTGCTGCACTGTGCTGTTTGAGCTAGTGATATAAGCATACCATGTACTAAAAGTACAGCAATTTTGCTTTGAAGACTCCTGAAGGTTTTTTTTGCTCACTCTTTTTTTGTTTGTTTTTGTTTTCTTGTAGACAAGGTTCTATCATCTGTGAAGTTATCAATTTGCTAGTGTTTTAAATGAATCCATTTTTGTAGCGTTGATTTTTAAACAATTTCCCAGGCAGGTAAAGAATCCTTACAGACAGCTAATTTAAAGGCCGAACTTTGAAAATGCCCTCCTCTTTTTTCTTTTCTTTTCTATTTTTAAAAGATGTTGCTGTAGGATTCCTATCCCCACTGTGGACTGAGATGTCATAGGGATAGAGAAAATGCCGCTCACTTTATGGATTACTGTTAGGTCAACAAAACTTTGGCAGCATTGATTAACTTGACAGTGAGTACAGCAGTACATTTATCACTTATGGCTGTGCTGTAGAAAATCTAATAAGAGGCAAACAATTCCCTTTAGAGCAGTAACAGGTTCACTGTGGCTAACAGTGCATGCACTGGAAATTTCTGCCTTTAAATTATACCCTTGCTGCTAGTTGGGTCATTGACTCAAAGCTACTGCACTTCCACAACCATGTTCTATGTTATTAATTTGATCAAAATCATTTGGTTTATATAAATGTGGTTAAACTATAGTTTGTACCTGTGGGGGTTTTTTTAAGTTTATATTTTTTAAAAAGAGACACAGAAATTGATTCGGTCCAAGCCTTATGAAGTGGAAATCAGATCTGGCTCTTGTAATTCCTAATGTTTGAGTTCTTGCAAGATTATAACAAAGAAAATTCTTAATTCTTGCCCACAGAACATTTAATTCACAAAACTGGCACAGATTTCAAGAAATATAGTTTTTCATTTCATTAGTTGCATCAGTTGATCTATTGTAAGTACGTATATAAAGATACATTTATATATGTCCAAATATGGGTTTTTATTGAATTACCAGAGACGCATTCTAAATAACAAAACATTCTATACAAGTTTGTTTACGATTAACTGGATGGACACATCTCACTTCTGTGGGGGTTAGAACTGAACAAGCGAGGGACTTATTTTTCCTTGTCTCATTGTATGTATGGTATGTTCTGCTTTTTGTAATGAAAGCAGTGTTTGAGTCAAATAGTACAAGTTTATTTCTGATTATGGCTATCTCTTCTGTGTAACACTTCAGTTGTCTTTTATTAAATCTTCTTTGAAAAGTTTGTGGAGGCAGAATTGAGACAGAGTCTTTACTAATATAAAAGAAAATACTCTAGGTCCTCCATTATAGAAAGGTCACTAAGATTTTTAGATTTGTTTTCCTTGGTAATCCTCTGACATAATTAGACTACATAATTTTTTCTTATACACAAATGTAACTAAGGTTTATTACTGTCCAAAGAACAAACATTAAGACTTCTACCCTTTACTCAACTGCTGTATGCTGAGCAGAAAAGTGTAATGGAGAAAATCTAGTGTCATTTCTGACCTAAACCTTCAGTATATGGTTAATTTTTTCTTCCTCCTTCTTTGGTAGTACATTTTTTGAAATAGCCATCTACCCATCTAATGTCAAAGTTCATTTTTGTGTAGCATTAGGATATATAGTCCACTTGAATAGAGAGCTTTTGTGAGCAACAAAACTTCTGTCATTTTGAGTGCTCTGTATTATTTTAGGAAGCAGCTTAAATTGGAGGGGTTTGTTCTGCAATATGTGTAAAATGATGTAGTTTTCTTTGTTGGGAGAGAAGTATTCTACTTGAATCAATTGTCAGGAGGTTTAATGTAATAAGGCAGTTTGTGGTCTGACTAAAAGAAACACAGTGCAAAAGAAATTCCCATAGCAGTTTGTTTTTAACAGAAAAACTGACTTCACCTGAAACATGAATACATTGAAAACCAAGACTTAATAAGGCAGAGCAGGTTTAGAATGAAACTGAATGGGTTGCTGTCCAAAGCATGTCTTTTAATGGCTATGAACTAACCAAATATTCATGTTAATGGTATTGTAGCTCTATCAACAGTATTACAGCAGGTTCTTTGTTTTAGTAAAAGTACCAGACAGGCTGACACATGTACCCTTTGGGTATTAGAAAATGTTACCATTAAAACATTGTATCCAAAGTCTTGGCTAAAAGTTGGGTTTCTAACTTTCACAAAGTATTGTATTTAGAGACAGCAACACACATTTCCTCAGTTTTTATGGGCTCATACAATAGGAGTACCCCCACTGCTTGCCTTACTGAACAGAAACCTGATATTGATTAACTATCAAACTGGCATCAGAACTACTCTTAGGATTCAATTTTTTTGTTGTTTTGCATATTTTATTGATCAAAAGTGGTAAATGAGCATCAAGCGTGCAAGAAGACGATGAATTGTTTACTTGCATAAAATAACCTTTCAATAAGAGAAGATGCATTGCTCACACTTTTGGTGCTGTTCTGCTGCCCGAAGCAGATGGCATTCAGCTGCTATTGATTTGCTTCTATAGTTACGGAGCAGCATGTAACTAGACATGCTCATTTCACTGAAGGAGTGGCGGGGGGGATGTTTTCAAAAAGGAGTTAGGAGTGAAAGAGGAAGGACTCTTTTTTTCCTTGTCCAAAAAAGGAAAAACCTTACAGTGTAACTTCCTCGCTGTATATAAATGAAAAGTTAGATTTATATTGCTAAGCAGAAAGAGAGGTTCTAGCTACTAAAAATAGTAGAACCTCACTAATGTAAGATGCATTACAGAGATCCCTTACAGATTGAATTCATAAGTAAGCAAATATCTAAGATTTTTTTAAAAATCAAGCATGTTGCCTGAGAACACCTACTTTGTTCATTCATTTTGATCAGTGTAGTTTAGATTTTTGTTCATAGCACTATACGGTACATTGCCAAATGCTTCACAATATATTTTGCAAAAATATTGACTTCTTAGTAGTGTGAAAACTCGCTGCAACACACTGGACTTGATTATGCACATTGTGAACCTCAGTGGCATGGGTTCCAAAGGAGCTGCTCAGTACCTCACAGAACCAAGCCATTGGGTACCAAATCTCTTCTGAAATGTGAGGTGCAACTGCAGAATTTTTTTGTGAGAGTTATTAGGTTTGCAGGTTAGTGAAGTGAATAAAATTCTACTTTGAAGAGCTTTTTTTTAGTCAGGTAGTTGTTCTTATCAAATATTAGTGAGAAATGTGTCATATCCTTCCAAGCTCCACAAGTGAATTACCTTATATTTAGAAGCATGAGTGTTAACAGCCCTCTGCTTCTTGACCTAATTGGTGAAGATACATATTACTTTAGGTAATGTGTCACAGTTACAGGGTAACTGCACCTGTATTCCACCTCCATCCACCATGGTGATCCCGGCAATTACAGACCAGTAAGTCTAACGTCGGTACTGGGCAAATTAGTCGAAACAATAGTTAAGAATAAAATTGTCAAACACATAGAAGAACATAAATTGTTGGGCAAAAGTCAACATGGTTTCTGTAAAGGGAAATCGTGTCTTACTAATCTATTTGAGTTCTCTGAAGGGGTCAACAAACATGTGGACAGGGGGGAATCCAGTGGACATAGTGTACTTAGATTTCCAGAAAGCCTTTGACAAGGTCCCTCACCAAAGGCTCTTACATAAATTAAGTTGTCATGGGATAAGAGGGAAGAGCCTTTCATGGGTTGAGAACTGGTTAAAAGATAGGGAACAAAGGGTAGGAATAAATGGTAAATTTTCAGAATGGAGGGGGTAACTAGTGGTGTTCCCCAAGGGTCAGTCCTAGACCAATCCTATTCAACTTATTCATAAATGATCTGGAGAAAGGGGTAATAAGTGAGGTGGCAAAGCTTGCAGAGGATACTAAACTGCTCAAGATAGTTAAGACCAAAGCAGACTGTGAAGAACTTCAAAAAGATCTCACAAAAGTAAGTGATTGGGCAACAAAATGGCAAATGAAATTTAATGTGGATAAATGTAAAGTAATGCACATTGGGAAAAATAACCCCAACTATACATACAGTATGATGGTGGCTAATTTAGCTACAGCTAATCAGGAAAGAGATCTTGGAGTCATCATGGATAGTTCTCTGAAGACATCCTTGCAGTGTGCAGTGGCAGTCAAAAAAGCAAACAGGATGTTAGGAATCATTAAAAAGGGGATAGAGAATAAGACGGAGAATATATTATTGCCCTTATATAAATCGATGGTACGCCCACATCTTGAATACTGCGTACAGATGTGGTCTCCTCATCTCAAAAAAAGATATACTGGCACTAGAAA